>NC_091432.1:73981598-74210096 GCF_964237555.1 Oryctolagus cuniculus
TTACAACCAGAAGTTTTCAAACACAGTCATATTGCTGAGGGCCTTGAAACTGATAGTGATGATTGGGTCCCCCCTACCACAAAAAAAGTATTTGTTTCTGATATGCTTGGATTCCAAGTCATGAGTCTAAGGAAATGCTTTGCTGCACATAATTCCCCAGATCAAAAAGAATTACCAAGGAAGAAACCGAAACATGCCAAACAAAGAACTGATGACTGTTTAATTAAGAAGAAGTTCAATTTAAAGAATACTCTTACAGCAATAGTTACAAAACAGAAAACTCCTAAATGTAGCTGTAAAAGTTCAGCCTGGATTTCCAGAGAGTCAAATCTTGGACTTGATTCTTTTTCAGAAGTCAAACATTACTTTGCATTTTCAGAAAATTGCCCCTCTGCAGCACCTGAAACCAAAAGTGCTTGGTCACCTGAATTATTTTCATAAAAGGTCACCTGAACCCAATATCTGAACTTTTTTATGAACATAAATCTTCTGGAAACTTTCCTCCGGTGTCTTTGAAAATGTAAAGCCATTCTTTCCCCCAGAACACTATGATTTAGAGATTGAGCACTTTATTTTATATTGTTGAGTGTACTTTAGTAATATTGTTAATTTTGCTTTATAAGCATATTTGTTAAAATCACATGTACATCTAGAAATAAAGCATTTGAAAACCAAAATTGAAGTCTTAATCAGTTCAGAACAGAAAATACCTGCCGTATATTAGGCCAACTATACTGAGTTTTTTGTTTTTTTGTTGTTGTTTTGTTTGTTTTTTGACAAGAAGAGTTAGAGAGAGAGTTATAGACAGTGAAGGAGAGAGAGAGAAAGGGCTTCATTCCGTTGGTTCACTCCCGCAATGGCTGCCATTGCCGGCACTGTGCTGATCCAAAGCCAGGAGCCGGGTGTTTCCTCCCGGTCTCCCATGCGGGTGCAGGGACCCAAGCACTTGGGCCATCCTCCACTGCCCTCCCAGCCCACAGCAGAGAGCTGGACTGGAAGAGGAGCAACCGGGACTAGAACCCGGGGTGCTGGCACCACAGGCAGAGGACTAGGCGAGTGAGCCACAGCGCTGGCCTATACTGAGTTTTTAATCAAAGCTGATCTCAAATTTTAGTCTGCCAGGTAAAACAGATATAAACAATTTTAAGACAATGCAAAAGGGGTCCAGTTTGTAGCATAGCAGATTAAGTCACTACTTGTGACACCAGCATCCCATATCAGCACCAGTTTGAGTCAGCTGCTGCACTTCTATCCAGCTCCCTGCCTAGAAAAGCAGTGTAAGATATATCTGAGTCTGTCTCTGCCACTCTGTCTTTCAAATAAGTAAATCTTTTTTAAAAAAATATGCAGAAATGTAACAGTATAGGTGTATAATATATATGGCACATGTGTTGCTATGGAAACAGATGCAGTTAACCCAGCACTGTTACTGTTTAGAAGTCAAAGTATTCATTGACTACTTACTGTGCCAGGCATTATGCTTGGTACTGGAAAGTCAAAGACAAAAGTTAAGATCCCCTTCCCCCAGACTCAGTTGGGTAATCAGATAATGTGAATCTGCTAAAGTTTATAAAAAGTTAAGTTTGGAGTGTTGATAGGAGCAAAAATGCAGAGCAGTTTTCAAACATCAAGTCACAACTGCACCATGTAAAATATTGTATGTATCCCTTATCAGCTTCCTTTGCTATTCCCCATAGCAGCTATTCCAGATCTTCACTCTGTTGATGCCACCAAGCCCACTGCTGCACTTTGCCTTCTACTTGATGGAGTTTGATTGAAATCATCGGTATTCCCCCTCAATTTCCCACATCCACACCTACTTCCTTTCCTGTAACTGGGCTCACAGTTTCTTTCCTCTGGTCTCAGAAAATGATGCACACCTTAGCATTAGTCCTTCTATTTTGTTTTTTGACCTATTATACACCACCTTTGGGGTATTATAAACAATATTCCTCATCATCTTCCTGCTCTACTGGATCTTTCCCCTTCCCTAACATTTTGAGAATTTGCAAAATGCTCAAAGGTTGAAAGAATGGTACAGCGATAGAACATTCTATTAGATTCATTCATTCTCAACATTTTACCTTTTGTCTACATGCTTGTTTTCTGTTTCTATATAAACATTTTTGCTTTCTCATGAAGCATTGAAAGGTTGCTGCAGATAGAACATTTCACTCCTAAATACTTCAATATGAATCTTCATAGAAGAATTTTCTGCATAGGCACAATATCATTAGCACACTGAAGAAAAATAACAGTATTAAAATTTCATTTTGGGGGCCAATGCTGCCTGCAGTGCCAGCATCCCATATGGGTGCTGGTTTGAGTCCCGGCTGCTGCACTTACGATCCAGCTCTCTGCAATGACCTGGGAAGCTGTAGAAGATGGCCCAAGTCCTTGGACCCCTGTGTTGCAGTTGATTTCTCAACAATGTTGCAGTGGATTCATTTCTGAGAGGAGGAGCATGGTGGGGGCAAGAGGCGCAGAGTCACCACATAGACCCTGGGAGTCGGATGAAAGCGGGCTTGAGGCAAGCAGCTAGCAGACTCGTTTATTTCAGTTAGTACAACAGCTTATATAGCCAAGACCAGCCAATCCAATCAAGGAGCAGTCTATGCCCCAACCAATCACAGCCTGTTGCTGGGCAGTTTCCAAAGCCATCCAATCACAGCCTGTTGTCAGGCAGGCTCCATTGCCAGGTGGGATTCAAAGCCATCCAATCACAGCCTGTTGCCAGGCGGTTTCCAAAGCCATCCAATCACAGCCTATTGCCAGGCAGGCTCCGTTTGCCAGGTGGGTTTCAAAGCCATTCCTGAGTAACTGACTCTCGCTTGCCAGCCGCCGTCTTGGCACGGCCTTCTCATTCCACCACACCCCTGTACCCACGTGTGAGACTAAGAAGAAGCTCCTGGCTCTTGGCTTCGGATTGGCACAGCTTCAGCCATTGTGGCCATCTGGAAAGAACCAATGGATGGAAGACACTCTCAATCTCTCTCTCTCTCTCTCTCTCTCTCTCTCTCTCTCTCTCCTCGTTCTCTCTCTCTGCCTCTGCCTCTCTGTAACTCTGCCTTTCAAGTAAATAAATGAATCTTTAGGGAAAAAAAAAAAGGAATTAGCCAGCCGTATTTTTAAAAAAAGAAAAATACTATTTTTTTTTAAAGATTTTATTTATTTATTTGAGAGGTAGAGTTACAGGCAGGGAGAGAGAGAAAAGACTTCCACCTGCTGGTTCATTCCAAAATGGCCACAACAGCTGGAGTTGGGCTGATCCAAAGCTAGGAACTTCTGGGACTCCCACCCGAGTGCAGGGGCACAAGCAATATGGCCATCTTCCACTGCTTTCCCAGGCCATAAGCAGAGAGCTAGATCAGAAGAGGAGCAGTTGGGACATGAACCAGCACCCATATAGGATGCTGGCACCACAGGCAGAGCCTTAGCCTTCTATATCACAGTGCTGGCCCCTGAAATGCCATTTAATATTCAGTTCATATTTAAATTTTTCTATTTGTCCTCAAGTTATAATTATTTGTTATTTAACCAGGACTTAATCAAGGTTTATCCTAAGTGGTTGGTTGTTGCCTCTGTTTCTTTCAAAAACTTTACCTCTTATTTTCCATAACATTGATTTCGTGGAAAAAAATCAAACCATTTTCTAGAGTGCTGCATTCTGATGTTTGTTGCCTTAAAATATCGGGATTTTGTTCCTTTGTCCGTAATATTTCATATGTATTAAACTAGAGACAAAATATCAATTTGTCCTGCTGTTTGTAAACTAGATTAGATTGTTTGGCTAACATGTTATGTACCACGTTTCCATTGTACATTTACTTTTTTTTTTTTTAAGATTATTTATTTGAAAAAGTTACACAGAGGAGGGGCTGGCGCTGTGGTACAGCGGGTTAACGCCCTGACCTGAAGTGCCGGCATCCCATATGGGCGCCAGTTCTAGTCCCGGCTGCTCCTCTTCCGATCCAGCTCTCTGCTATGGCCTGGGAAAGCAGTGGAAGATGGCCCAAGTGCTTGGGCCCCTGCACCTGCGTGGGAGACCCAGAGGAAGCTCCTGGCTCCTGGCTTCAGATTGGCGCAGCTCCAGTCATTACAGCCAATTGGGGAGTGAACCATTGGATGGAAAATCTCTCTCTCTCTCTCTCTCTCTCTCTCTCTCTCTCTGCCTCTCCTCTTTCTCTGTGTAACTATTTCAAATAAATAAATAAATCTTTTAAAAAAAAAAAGTTACACAGAGGAGAGGCAAAGAGAGAGGGAGGTCTTCTATCTGCTGGTTCACTCCCCAGATGGCCCCATAATGGCCATAGCTGTTCCAATCCAAAGCCAGAAGCCAGGAGCTTCTTCCAGGTCTCTCATGCAGGTGCAGAGGCCCAAGGACTTGGGCCATCTTCTACTGCTTTCCCAGGCCATAGCAGATAGCTGGATCAGAAGTGGAGCAGCTGGGTCTCGAACTGGCGCCCATATGAGGTGCTGGTGCTTCTGGCCAGGGCGTTAACCCATTGTGCCACAACGTTGGCCCCATGTACAATTACTTTTTAATTTTTTTTTAACTTATTTGAAAGTACAAGTTATAGAGAGAAAGGAAGAGACAGACCTTTCTTGTGCTGGTACACTCCCCAAATGTCCACAACAGCCAGGTCTGGGCTAAGCCAGCTTCTTGTGAATCTCCAATGTGGGTGCAAGAGCCTAAACACCTGGGCCATCTTCCATTGCTTTCCCAGGCATTTTAGCAGGGAGCTAGATGAGCAGTAGAGCAGCCAGGAATTGAACCTGTGTCCATATGGGATGCCAACATTGCAGGCAGTAGCTTTACCCACTCACCACAATGCCAGCCCCTTTTCTTTCCTTTTGAACAGTAAAAAGTGCTAAGTATGTGCCCTAGCAATTAAAACCACCAGTTAGGATGCTTGCATCCCATATCAGGGTAACTGGGTTTGTACCTGGCTCTGGATCCTGATTCTAGCTTCCAGCTAATGCAAACCCTAGGAAAGCAGTGGTGATGGTTCAAGTTGTTGGATTCCAACTACCCACATAAAAGTCCTGGGTTGAGTTTCCAGCTCCCAGCTTCAGCCTCTTTTGTAGGCATTTAGGAAGTGAATCAACAGATGGCAATTCTTTATTTCTACCTCTCAATTTTTAAAAAAATTATAATCACTTGCCACTTAAGTCACTATGGATTCAATTTTTACTTTTTAAATGATTTGTAGTCATTTGTACCTTTCTTTCCTTTTGGTACTCCATGTAATACTCCTTCTTACTACTCAGTTAGTTGACTTCTTATGCATAGCCAACCTCCTTTGAAAAATTGGGGACAGCGCTGTGGCTCAGCAGGTTAAAGCCACAGACTGCCGCACCAGCATCCCATAGGGCCACTGGTTTGAATCCCAGCTGCACCACCTCTGATTCAGATTGCTACTGTGCCTGGGCAAGCAGAGGAGGATGGCCCAAGTGCTTGGGACCCTGCACCCACATGAAGCTCCTGGCTCCGGAAGAAGCTCCTGGATCCTGGCTTCAGCCTGACCCAATCCTGGCTGTTGCAGCCATCTGGGGAGTGGACCAGTGAATGGAAGATCTCTGTCTCCTTGCTCTGTAAGTCTGCCTTTTAAATAAATAAATAAATAATAGTAGTCAACTTTCATACTATTTTTCAACCTGTTAAAATCTGTTGTAGGCCGGCGCTGTGTCACAGCGGGTAAAGCCGCTGCCTGCAGTGCCAGCATCCCATATAGGCACTGTTCGAGACCTGGTTGCTCCACTTCTGATCCAGCTCTCTACTATGGCCTGGGAAAGCATAGAAGATGGTCTAAGTCCTTGGGCCCCTGCACCCATGTAGGAGACCCGGAAGAAGCTCCTGGCTCCTGGCTCCTGGCTTCAGATAGGCCCAGTTTTGACTATTGCAGTCAGGTGGGGAGTGAACCAGAGGATGGAAGACCTCTCTCTATCTGTACTTCTCTCTGTAACTCTGTCTTTCAAATAAATAAAATGAATTAATATAAATAAATAAATCTTTTTAAAAAATCTGTTGCTCCTCTCCACCCTAGTGGCTATGGTATCAGTGATTTTCACTCAAACCCTGTGGATTTGTTACCTCTTATTTGATCTCTTTGAACTTCTTTTAATTCTAAGATACCACTTCCATGCATTCTGTATTCTCTTGGTTTCTGTTTCTTAGTCAAGGCTTCGTATTTTTACAGGGCCCTTGTATATATAAACAATTTTAGTTAAAATTCATGTATCAATGTAAGATTGAGGATGGCTTGTAATGAGGGGAGCAAAAAGCAGTGGCATGTGGAACATCTCTGAGCCATTTCTTAGGTGTTTTACTTTGTCATTTATTCCTTAGAATAACATATGAGGATTAAGGACAATATCTTTCCTGTAAAATGTATAGTGAGTTTACAAAGGTCTAGTAACTCAAGTCCAGGGTCACATCCAGTATACTGATTGCCTCTCATGCGGTTAAGGGGAAATGCTACATGAGCCCCCATCTCTCAGGCTAGACATTTTCTCTGAAACATCTTTTTCCTTCTTGTTGACCAATGGCTTCAGATACTTAAATAACTTAAGGTCAAGTAAAGGTTAGGTATTGTAGAGTTCTTTTCTCTAAGCCATCACTTGTTTTTCAGCTGAGAGTAATTTGTGATGTGAGTAGAGATTTTCCAAAGGGGAAGAAATTAATTCACCAGTAAAATTCTTACCTTTTTCATCTAATAAGATCCAGTCTGTTTCCTCAGTTCTTTTTGGGTGCCAAGTTAAAGTCATGATGGGCATGCCCACCTGGCCTATCAATCTTCACAGCTCCTTCACACAGGCTTAAGCATTTTCTGCTGACTAGAGACATCAGCTCTGCCAAGAGTCTGGTGTTTGTCTATCCTTTGCCTGTCTTGCGTAGGAAATGATAAGTCAGAACATGGCAAAACCTAGGGCTTACTAGCAGCCTCCATTTTGTGTTAAGTAACTGCAAGGGTTAATTAAGCACTGGGTTGGTAGATATACTAGCACTTGTAATCAGATCTGGGTTCTGTATATATTGGCTATAATCTCAGAAATTGAAAAATCAACCAACCCAAAGCATGATGAAAGTGGGTATTATTCAAGATGGTTTAAACAGCCCTCAAATCCAGCAGTAGTTAGGGAAGCATGTAACCAGTCTGATGATTTAAACTTAAGGTATGTATGTTTGGCAGAACAGTTCTATTTCATCAAGCCTTAAACAAATTACTTATCTCAGGGCTTTCAGATTGGCTGGTAACAGATGACAACAGATTGACTGAAAACACTTGAACAAATATTAATTTGAACAAGCTAAATGAACATTATTAAGTTAACTGGTGTGAATAAATGTCATTGACACTATGTTATAACTCTCCTTGATCTTGGAGCATTTTTTCCTTATATAATACAGGGTAAGTAGATATGATGACTCTGATATTAAACATACATCTCTGAGTATCTAATAGATTGATTAATCAAACACTATCTTAATAGCCTCAGATGACTGACATTTTATTTCATAAATGAAGTATTAATATTTATTGTGTGCATACTTTATGGCAAACACTAAGGTGCTTTACCTGTATTGCATTGAATCCTCAGAATGACACTGCATAGGTAGACCTAACAATTTTAGAGACAAACTGAGGCACAGAAATAAAATAACTTACTCAGGGTCACAATTAGTATATGGCTGTCTAGAGTTCAAATAGCCTGTTGTCTGTAAAATCAAGCTCTTCCCACCAGTGTCAATACAGAGATTGCTAATATCCACTCTTCCTTCTTTGTAAAAAAAACCTGATTATTCAGAGTGGCAACCCTCCTTGCTGAAAGATCCTTGCAGACCAAGTTCTGGTCAGAGAAATATAAGTGGAAATGTTTCACAGAACTACTAAGAATTCTCCTTAGAATGAAGGAAGTAAGACTTTCCTCCTTGCTGCTATCTCTGGGACGTGATGACTAGAGCTCTAGCTGCCATTTGGACCCTAAAATGATCTTAAAAACAAAGACCTAAATGAGAGCCCATGAAACTGCAGGACCAGCCCCAGGCTACCAACTTCTACACCTCACATGTGAAAAAGGAACTTAAAATCATATACGGCCAGCACCGCGGCTCACTAGGCTAATCCTCCGCTTGCGGCACCGGCACACCGGGTTCTAGTCCCGGTCGGGGCACCAGATTCTGTCCCGGTTGCCCCTCTTCCAGGCCAGCTCTCTGCTGTGGCCAGGGAGTGCAGTGGAGGATGGCCCAGGTGCTTGGGCCCTGCACCCCATGGGAGACCAGGAGAAGCACCTGGCTCCTGGCTTTGGATCAGCGCGGTACACCAGCCACAGTGCACCAGCCAAGACGGCCATTGGAGGGTGAACCAACGGCAAAGGAAGACCTTTCTCTCTGTCTCTCTCTCTCACTGTCCACTCTGCCTGTCCAAAAAAAAAAAAAAAAATCATATACGGTGGGGCTGGCACTGTGGTGTTGTGGATAAAGCTGCCGTCTGCAGTGCCAGCATCCCATAAGGACGCTGGTTCAGGACCCAGATGCTCCACTTCTTATCCAGCTCTCTGCTATGGCATGGGAAAGCAGTAGAAGATGGACCAAGTGTTTGGGCCTCTGCACCCATATGGGAGACCCGGAGGAAGCTCCTGGCTCCTGGCTTTGGATGGGCACAGCTCCGGCCATTGTGGCCATTTGGGGAGTGAATCAACAGATGGAAGACCTCTCTCTGTCTCTGCCTCTGCCTCTCTCTAACTCTGACTTTCAAATAAATAAATCATTAAAAAATTCATATATGGTATATGTCCAAATAATTGTAACTGTTATGCCACATACATCAGGATTCCACCCACATTTTGCCTTGCACAATTTTCTAGAGCCAAGGAATTCTATATTTTATGACCCATTGATAAGTATAACAGCTAAGTGAAAAAAAAAAAAAACCGGCCGGCGCTGTGGCTCACTAGGCTAATCCTCCGCCTAGCGGCGCCGGCACACCGGGTTCTAGTCCCGGTTGGGGCGCCGGATTCTGTCCCGGTTGCCCCTCTTCCAGGCCAGCCCTCTGCTGTGGCCAGGGAGTGCAGTGGAGGATGGCCCAGGTGCTTGGACCCTGCACCCCATGGGAGACCAGGAAAAGCACCTGGCTCTTGGCTCCTGCCATCGGATCAGCGCGGTGCGCCGGCCGCAGCGCACCGGCCGCGGCGGCCATTGGAGGGTGAACCAACGGCAAAGGAAGACCTTTCTCTCTGTCTCTCTCTCTCACTGTCCACTTTGCCTGTCAAAAAAAAAAAAAAAAAAAAAAAAAAAAAAAAAAACCTCAGAGAAAACAGTTTGTTGTATGTCTTTTATATGTCATACCCATATAGGTACTTCATTTTCTCACTAACTCACCTCTCACACACCTAGTTGCTCACAGATCCTGCATTCCCATTTGATGATGTATACACTTTCTGTTTTCAGGAACACTACTGGGATTCTGTCTTTCTCCTATATCATGAATCATTCCATGATCATTCCCATCAGTGCTAATATATCCTGCTTTAAAACCAAAACTCTTGGTGCCAGTGTAGTGGTGCAACAGGTTAAGCCACAGCCTGCAACGCCAGCATCCTATATGAGCACTTGTTTGAAAATTGGCTATTCTACTCCCAATCCAGCTCCTTGCTAATGTATCTGGGAAAGCAGCAGAAAATGACCCAAGTATTTGGATCCCTACACCCATGTGGGAGACCCAGATGGAGTTCCAAGCTCTTTTTTTTTTTTTTTAAGATTATTTATTTATTTATTTATTTGAAAGTCAGAGTTACACAGAGAGAGAAGGAGAGGCAGAGAGAGAGGTCTTCCTACATCTGCTGGGTCACTCCCCAATTGGCCACAACAGCTGGAGCTGAGCTGATCCAAAGCTAGGAGCTTCTTCCAGGTCTCCCATGTGGGTACAGGGGCCCAAGGACTATGGGCCATCTTCTACTGCTTTCCCAGGCCATAGCAGAGAGCTGGATTGGAAGTGGAGCAGCCGGGACTCGAACCAGCGTCCATATGGGATGCCGGCACTGTAGGCGGTGGCTTTACTCGCTCAACAGTGCTGGCCCCTCCAAGCTCTTGGTTTCAGCCTGGCCCAGCTCTGGCTGTTGAGGCCATTTGGGTAGTGAACCAGCAGATGGAAGATATATCTGTCTCTGTCTCTCTGTCTCTGTAACTCTGTCTTTCAAATAAATGAATAAATAAATATTTTTTTTAAAAATTTAGGTCTTATAATCTCAAAAACCCTTATCAGCAAAAACTCCTTAAAATAGTTTACTCTGTAAGCACTGTCTCTATTTCCTCCACTGAAATGTTCTTTCAGGGTTACCGATGATCTTCATATTGCTAACTCTATGATCATCTTTTACTCTTTATATTTTTTAAAATGTATTTATTTATTTTTTATTTATGTATTTATTTGAAATACAGAGATACCCAGAAAGACAGACAAATATCTTCCATCTGCTGGTTCACTCCCCAAATGCCCACAGCAGTTAGTGCTGTGCCAGACCAAAACCAGGAGTCTGAAACTCAATATAGGTCTGCCACATTGGTAGCAAGGAACCAACTACTTGAACAATATTACCTGCTGTCCTCCAAGAAGTGTGTTAGCAGGACACTGGATCAGAAGGGCCAGGGTTCAAACCCAGGCACTCCAATATGAAATGCAGGCATCCTAAGTGGCAACTTAGCTGCTGCACCAAACACATGCCCTTTATTTAACAGTAGATCACTGCCTCATTAAAAGACTTGTTTCACTGGGCTTCAACATCATTGCCTTAGTTTTCTTACTATTTCACTGGTCATTACTTCTGTCTCCCTTGCTGACTGAATGTTGGAGTGCCCCAGAGTTCAGTCCTCAGAACTCTTCTCCACTTATCTTCTTTGGTGACATCACTTTTATGACTTTCAATATTCAATGTATTCTCTCTCAACTCCCAGATTTCTATTTCCAGCTTGATCTCTTCTGAAATTTCAGGCACATCTGAGTCCAACATCCTAAACTCAATGGACCTTAAACCAAACTCCTGATTCACTCCATCCACCAAATCTGTTCCTCCTGCAGAGTTCTTCATATGTGTAAATGTCAATATAACACTACCAGTAACTTCAGTCAAAAATCTCATACTCATTGTTAACTCCTCTTTAAATCTAACCTATGCACTTGGCATATATGCTCTGTCTTTAAAATATATAGAGATCTGTGTTTGAAGTTATTAAAGAGTTACTTTAAACTTTATAGATATAATAATGCTTTTGTAGTTCTTTTTAAAAACATAATTGGGCCAGTGCCGAGGCTCAATAGGCTAATCCTCCACCTTGCGGCGCTGGCACACCGGGTTCTAGTCCCGGTCGGGGCACCGGATTCTGTCCCTGTTGCCCCTCTTCCAGGCCAGCCCTCTGCTATGGCCCAGGAGTGCAGTGGAGGATGGCCCAAGTGCTTGGGCCCTGCACTCCATGGGAGACCAGAAGCACCTGGCTCCTGGCTTCAGATCAGCGCGATTCGCTGGCCATGGCGGTCATTGGAAGGTGAACCAACGGCAAAAAGGAAGACCTTTCTCTCTGTCTCTCTCTCTCACTGTCCACTCTGCCTGTCCAAAAAAAAAAAAAAAAAAAAAAAAAAAAAAAAAAAACCATATTTGATGATATTTAATTATATGATGTATGGGCTTGCTCAAAAATAACACAGAATGAAGAAAATTGGTTGAAATGTATATGAAATAAAGTTGGCCATAAGCTGATAATTATTGAAGCTGGATTATATGTACACACACGGAGGTTCATTATACTACTGTACTTTAATCTGTTTGACATTTTCTCTAATATGAAGTTAAATAAAACATAGCTAGAATATGAGCACATCTCACAATCTTCACACCTACTCCTGAGACACAGGTCATCTCTCTCCTGTATTGTAGTGATAATCTCCCTAAATATTCTCCCATCTTTGCCCCTTTACAATCTATCCTCAGAAGAGCTGCAGGCTGATCCTGTTAAAATGTCAGATCACTCTTCCACTTAAAACACTCCAAGAGCTGCCATCTCACTCTGAGTAGAAACCAAAGTCCTTGCAACATCATCCAAGGAACTATGGTCTATGCCATTACCACACCTCAGACTTTACTCTTTGCCCCCCACTCACTCGTTTTGCTTTAGCAATGCTGGGATCCTTGATGATCCTGGAATTCCAGGAATTCTTTTGCTTAAAGGCCTTGGCATGTTCTATTCCCTCTGACTAGAACACTCTTCACCAAGATTTCCACACTGTTCCTTTCCTCATTCCCTTTAAAAATATTTTCAAATGACAAATTAGTGTCTTATTCCTCGACCGCCTTATAAAAAACAGCAACACTCTGGCATCACTTTCTCTCTCTTGCCTTGGCCTATTTCTTTTTATTAATTATACCAACACTTGACATATTGTACCTAATTTCCTACTCCTCCCTTGCTATGATGTAAATTCCATGAATTCTTTATTTATTTTTACATTTTGTCCACTGCCATCTGCCCAGTGACTAAAACACTACTTGGCACATAGTAAAGTGATGGATAAATAAGTGGTGGCAAGCGTTGAGATCCTCACTTTGTAAATAAGGAAACTAAGTAAAAAGAGGTTAAGTAACTTACTCAAAGTAGCAGATATTTTGGCTTAAACTTCTTTGCACTCTTCATTCCCTTTGCCCAGAGAGCTTTTCAAATGCAAATCAGATCCTTGATCTTTATCTTCCCTCAAAACTTGTGTACTATCTACTTTAGCCGCTCAAAGTACTTCACAAACTTATCATGAAGATTAAATATAACTATCAATAAACATTGTAGAATATTAGGCCTTATACAGTTGTTAGTTTCTACAGGTTCATCTCTAAGATCAAAGGCAGAAAGACACTGTTTTCTCCAAGTTTATTTTGATCTAGATGTGAAAATATAACTATTCTCTGGGAAGGCTGAATAAACTCCAGATATGAAAAGTTAACTAGGATGTCTTATGTTATTCATATTTGGTTTCTTGTAAGTAATGGAAATAAGATATTTCAGTTCCTTAAATGTAGTACAGTTCTTAAAATATTCAGATATGAGCACCTGGCTGAAGGCACACCCATGTGATTGTGGCTTAAATATAGCTCCAGGTTTCATCTCTTGTGTGCAGATGTGTTTGGGGGTATGTAAATAATACATATCAGTTACAGTCTGCCAGTTAGCATACATAGGATAATAGAGTTAATTAATGAGCATGACCCTCAGGTTTTTCAAAATACTGATTTGTAACTTGCCAAAGAATTATATATCTAGGGCATTATGTTGTTCAAATAAGGAGAAAAATGATTTCAACATTTAGATATTTGGGGAAAAAACCACATTTATACCATTTTTTCCATTGATCCATAATGACATATATGAGTGAGCATTTTAAAATGCAATGCAAGTTTTCAAAATTCCCATTTAACTAATGGAAAAAACATGTAAAGTGAAGTAATTTGTCCAAAGTCTCTTAGTGGCAAAACAAAAAAGAGGTCAGAATTTTTCCTCTAGCTAAAAGCATTTGCCTCCCAGTCTTTGCTGCTTGTGACTTATTAGGTCATATTAGAGTCATATGACATTACCAATATCTGTTTTTGAACTGTAAGAAGTTTCATGTGGTTCAAACTAACATTAATAACAGAACACTTTAAAACCACAACATGTGCAAACTCAGAAATTTCTACAAACACATCCTGTAAGTGAAGGTGATAAAATAGCAAAATTTAGAGTCTCATACCAACTACAGAGAAGCTATCTTAAGGCAATAGAAGAAAATTATAGCATATCTTGTAAACTCCAATACTTTATGAATGATAATGACGAATAAGATTAGAGAATGTCTATGTTCAAATAACTAAAGAATACCATGCAAAGGAGCCCAAGATCATAGATTTGATTCCTTTGTCATTCTGCTAATTCTGACATGTTCCATGAACTATTGTACTTGCCCTTAATCCGAGATATTCATCTCTCAAAGGAATGTCCCAAGGCAGAAGGTAAGAGGCACAGGCTGAGGTGGAAAGGAATTCCAAGGAAAGAAAATCACGATGCCTGCAGTGCACATAGTGGGCATCAATAAGGCAGGTTCTTGTACCTGCCCAGTGCTATATGCCCAATACATGGTAAATAAATAAGTGAATCATGAATGAATATCTTGCTAGTGATGAGTAAGTTGACACATTCCTAATTGTAAAGGATAACATCCTAAATGATACATCTAAAAATCTGTATAGTGTGTCTTAGCTGGAAGAGACGGTGAAGACATCTAATCTGGTGCCCATATTTTATATTTGGAAAAACTAAGGCTTGGAATGATAAATCCAAGATTATAGTGATTGGGACTAGAATTTGTGACTTCTCAGTGTCAGAAATGGGATCAGAATTTATGACTCCTGGGTTTCAGTGTAATATTCTTTCCAGTATATCAGGATAAAGCACCTTTCTCACCAACAGAAATAACTAGCATGTAAGTTTCACATCCTGAATACAGCAGAGCAGTCTTATTCAGTGTTACAATTAGAGGATGTGTTAAAGGTTATTTAATCTAGCCCCATATGGACGAGAAAGCCCTGGTGCAAAATGTTAAATGTTTTGTCAAGTTTAGACAGTTAGAGAATCAACACACAAACACAAGTCTCCAGATAAAGGACACATTCCACCTCATGCTAAATGACTTTTTTATACTTAAAGCCTATTTGCTTTTTACACACTTTGATGCCATATCATCCTCCAAATGTGGGTAACAGAAAATGTTTATTTATATACAAGTACATGGGAAAGAAATTCCATTCAGCTTTTTAAAAAAATTGTTACAAATAAAAAGTTCTTTTTAATACATTCATCCTTTGCACACAAAATACATTCTTTTTACTTTTGCTCAGTGTGAATTATTTCTTAATAAAACTTAAGCTACAATGGACAGTCAGGCGGTTTGGCAATTTGACAATCTTTGTTCCAGAAAGAAAATTCAAACTTTAGAATACAGTCAATATATAAAAGAAACTGTATATTAAAAATGCTCCTTCATTGAATCCTAAGAGATTAGATATGAGATATGAGTAGACCTCTCTAGAATGATGTATAGCTGTCCCTAAAATAATGCAGAGGACTTAAGAAATGCTCTATGTGATGATAACTCAACTTCTACAAGACTGAAGCAATCTTCATGAAATTGATTATTTAAATGACAGGCTCATAGAAAAATTCTTATGAATATATTGGGGTGTTAGCCATTATTCAGGAGTCTCTTAATTGATCAATTGAACTAAGATCAAAAATTACATTCTCCAAATAGGATTTTAAGAGGCTCTACATAAATCAATACAAATGACATGGTTGGTTAGACTAACTGCTTTTAGAGGGATGTGAAAACATATGCCCCCAGAAAAACTTTTTACATAAATGTTCATAGCAGCATTACTTATTAGTTATCATAGCCAAAAGCAGAAATAACCCAAATGCCCATCAACTGATGGACAAATGAAATGTGGTATACACATACAATGAGATATATTATTTGACCATGAAAAGAATGTACTGATTCATGCTACCACATAGATGAGTCTTGAAGACATTATATAATTAAGAGAAGCCAGACACAAAAGGCCACATATTGTCATATTAGATGACTTTATTTGGGTGACACAGCCAGGATAGGCAAATCCATAGAGATAGAAAGTATATTAGTTGTTGCCAGATGCTGGGAAGGACAGGGAGGAGTGAATGCTAATGGATATAAGGTTTCTTCTGGAGGTGAGGAAATGTTCTGAAAATAGATATTGGTGATACTGAACAATGTAGTGAATATATGAAAAAGATGAATTTTACACATAAAAAGGGTAAATTGTATGTTAATTATAACTTAATTTTTAAAAGAGATGCAACATCATTTGAAAACATTTTGTTCAAGCTCTTGACCCCTTTCTCACCCCACTTTTTAAATGTTGTTCAAAATTGTTCATACAATCACATTTATATATGAACATATAAATATGATACAGTGTACCATTAATATTTGCATATTAACATTTTTAAATCAAGTACTATGCTTATAATGACATTGATGGTTAGATTTTATATATTGATGTATACAGACTTTACTGAAATCCTATGATTGAAACCAATAACCAAATATTAAGATTTGAGTTCATAAAACTCAATGATTAACTTGTTTGTAGAAACTACATATATATTAAAAATCCATGTTTTAATGAAGGGATAGGAAAAAAGAAGAAAATCAAGGATTCTTTAAGTCTTCATAAAGTAGCATCTCTAAATATGCTAACTAGCTGCTGAAAAGATCCCAGAATTATATATTTTGCATTTTGTTTCATCCCTACACTAAAAGTCATGCATTAAAAGTGTGTGCAACAATATTTATGAGACACACTTCTTCCCTTTAGATGATCAAAAATCTCTTAACTCATTATTTGAAATTTTGAGCAGAGTGTTTTTTGCTGACAACAGCAATTTTACTCATGCATTAATCTGAATATATTTTTGTAGCTTCCTTATCTGATATCAAAGGAGCTCCAATCATCTGGTATTCCAGAAGACACTTCAGTGAGAAGAAATTAGAAGCCAGCATTCCAGTCATTTAAAAGTGTCTACAACAGGGACATGAAAGCCCCAATAGGCCTCTAAAGGGATAAGAGGATTTTTTAAAAATCAATTGACATTCATTGTCAAATAGCCTATAAGAAAGTTCCACTAGCATTCTGCAGTTGAATAGAACAAGAGAATATACCTAATGATTACATTCCAGAAAGCAATATGTGTAGCAGCTATTTTCAGAGGGCTTGTCAAGTTTTACTATTATTATTTAATCCAGGCATAACTGTGTAACCTTAAACAAAAACTGTACCATTCAAACTAATGACAAATTATCCTAAGAAGCCAGATTCTTCTTTGTTATTCTGTACATGAATTTTTGTTTTATTAGACACTTGGTACTCCAAAGTTTATTTCAGAACTTAGTGCACATATAGAAAGTGAAAGAAACCCTTAGGGGTTGATAATTATGTCCATCAAATAAAGTCAAATACAAAATAAAATTCCTAAAGCAGATCACAAACTTAGGATTCACAACTCCATTTTCACCAAGGGAAGAAACAAGAGCCACACAACTGGAATAATTTCTCCAAAGCACATCTTGTTATCAAGAACTAAAAGAAGAAAAGTTCATGTATAATTGAATAATTAATCACCAGTAAGTTTATGATCTAAATCTGATTCCAATAACAAGCTAAGAATTAATAAACAGCTATCCTAATGTTCACAAAGGGAATAACAATATCACCTTAATTAACTTTCTGGTTTTTTTAAATTAGGCAAATGGACAACAATAAACAGTAAATGTGGCCCCATAAAAAGAAGAGAGAGATCAATCCATTTTTCTTTTCTTTACATGGAGAATAGGATCAAGAAAAAACATATTTAAATTACACTGTGAGGTATTTTAATTTTGAGACTACATTTCCTGATAATGAGTTTACAACCCTGGAATTGCCTATCAGGAGAAAGAGAGAATACTTTTCCTGAAGTATGTAAAAAAAAAAAAAAAAAAAAAAAAAAAAAAGGAGGGATGACAGTAATGCATAATGCTGAAAGGCAGATCAATAAACAAGTTTCTTTTAGGGAATGCTTTCAGAAATGAAGCGCTTTTATTTGAATCCAGGAAAGCTGTGGTGTTTTTTATCCCCTTTAAGAATCTATACCTGTATCAGACCATCCAAAACCTGCTCTTAAGAAGAAAAGAACATTTGAATGCTGTTTGCTGAGCACTGTACTTTCACTTTGTCTCATCTCATTTTCATGATATTCCTGACAAATCTTATAGATGAGAAAACTGATGCTCGAAATATTGTGCTTTGCCTGAAGTCACAGCTATTTTAGCACATACATAAACTAGTACTTCCCTTCTATACATCTGCATAAATTACTCTCCAAAGGGTCAATCACCATATACCAAGGATTCCATCAGAAACTAGAATACAGCATCTCTAAAAATTCTGTCTTAAATCAGTGTGAAAGTAAAATTGAGTCACACACCTCAGAAGTCCAAGAAGTGGTTGCTAGCATTTGTGCTTGGATCTCTTATCCAAAGTCTCCTTGCCCTTCCCCCCCAAAATAAATAAATAAATAAAAAAGAACCCTCATCCAACTCAAGTATGTTTCTCTCCATGAGTCAAGACCACAGAACAAGCAAAAATCCATCTCTCAACCCAGAAAAGTGTAAAGTTATTCTCCAAACAGAATCATTTGAGTCATATGCTTTATTAACAAAAATTCTTACATAAATTATCTCTAATTTTCAAATCAAAGACCTGTGTTCTGCTATATTTCACATAAAGCAGTTTGGCTTCAGTTCTTTTAAACTTCAATCTTCTCAAGAGAATCAAATCAACTATCCAAATGTCATTTGAAACTTTTCTAAAATAGATCTTGGGGACTGCTTTATGCCAGTGACCCACCAGCCCCTTGCCTACAGGAGATAGAAAACTTCATGTTAGTCTAGTTGCAGGATCCTTAGTGAAGATTCTGCTCTACTAAAAAGGCCTACCTTGAAATCCTAGAGACACACGCATTATTCATTAAGCTGAGTGGGGATTATGTTTGGTGAGGAATAAATGAATAATTTCCATCATTTCACATAACTTTCCTGAAAGAACACCTTTTTAAACTCAGGAACCAGTTTTTGATTGAACAGAACATTAATGAGTATAGACTGACAGAGGCAATCCTAGCCTAGGGATTGTTTCTTTGCCTAACAACACTTAATCTTCTCCCTGGAGGATGGGATGTACTTATGGTAGAAGAGCAAAGCTTTTTTAAAAGTATCAGTAGCTGTGAGTCAATAGGTATTTAACTGAACACATCATGAGAGGCAAAGCACTGCAAGATGAAATTTTAAGTTAATCGGCCATCTAGTTCAATTCCCAACCACTGCTTCAGTTCTCGCCACATCATTTTTACCAAGTTCTTATCTAGCTTCTGAGACAGCACTTTCCTTGATGAAGCAACTTTTTTCAAAAGTTGTCTCCGATGTGGAGTCCAAATCTTTAGACCTATGGCCCCTATTAATGGGTCTCATCCCATCCACAGCATCTTGCAGTAACACATTAATTTTCTTTTCCAGACTAACTCTCCCCAAAATTTTTAAAGTACTCTTCAAATGTCTTAAATTCTAAATTCCTTCACAAAGCTGGTTATGCTTCAATTTGTTTTTCATTTCAAAGTATGGTTCCCAGAAATGACTGTAACATTCCAAAATCATAGAAGTTAATAAATAGGATGAAATGCCATCTCCTTTATTAAAGCATTATGATATTAATTAGTGGCTTGAAAAGATAATTTCTTAAAACAGTATGAAGTGTGAAAAAATGTAAGGAGAGGCAGCTTTCTTTATAAACACAAATAGGCTCGTGTCACATAAATGAACCCAAAAATAAGAAACATCCTCTCTTCTCCCAAAATGAGTATTTAACCATACTGCTTATGTGGATGTGTTTTCACTTGCTTTTGGTTCTCTAAGTCTCAAATACATTACTATAGTCACATCAAAACACATTTGTCAAGACCATAGTTGAAAAAAATAAGTAACCAGCTGCAGTTAAAATAACAACAAAAAACTCTAGAAAAATGAAATGGCAATTCCTAGAAGAGCTGTTCCAGAGGCATACACAGAATTCTCCAGGACTAAGAAATGGAAAATGTCTATCTTTAAGGCCAGTTGGTTTAACAAGTGATAAA
Organism: Oryctolagus cuniculus; assembly: GCF_964237555.1. NCBI lineage: Eukaryota > Metazoa > Chordata > Mammalia > Lagomorpha > Leporidae > Oryctolagus > Oryctolagus cuniculus. The sequence goes on from NC_091432.1 coordinate 74,001,382, forward strand.
AGGAAACAGGTTTTTTTCTGATTAGTCTCTCATTCATGTGTCTTATAAAAAAGATCTTTCAATTGAATCAGAAGACCAATTCAAAATCATTTGCAAGTGAAGTTTATTCAGAGTAAATGATTAATTGAAACTTGGTGCTGGATCTGGAAGAACTGTGGGATAGCTTAAAGCATAAAGAAGGCAAATCACTGACATAGAACTGGGAGTCACCAGTATCCTTCAGAACGAAGACAAAGAATTTGCTGATTACCTTTTATTTCCTTTCTGCATCTGCTTCCTCCAGCCAATAATCCTAACTCACAGATCCACTTCTGGTCATTGTTTTCTACCTTTCTTAGCAAGTCGGAATTTGATACATCATCAACTCAATCCACTGGAGTATCATGTTTAGTTGTTTTCTTGCCACTTAAGAAGAGAGGCTAACATGAAATAACTACAAGTCAGGGGCAAAGAAAGTCCAGGAAAAGCCAATGGCCTAATTAAAGTAACCCACAGAAAGATAATTGCCCCTCAATAATAAAAAATTAAATGTTAATATTATTCAATAAATATAATGAAGGCATGCAAAGGAGTAAAAATCCTTGCATAGACAATGGAGAAAGCACAAAATCCTTTGAGGAGACAATCTACAGGAAGCTATATTAAAATATCATTAATATCAGCAAACTATCATTTGTAGATTTTCCCAAGACTGATCCCATGACATAAATATCCATTTTCATTTGGGAACTGAGAAAAGTTTTGTCATGTATTTAATAACTTTATGAAAAGGAGAAAAATAGCACAGCAATAACGGAAAAGACACGGATTCTGGGGTCTCATTAGTAAAACCAAGCCAGATTAAATTATGATGAAACAATTCTTTATCATTAAATGAGAATACATTTTTAGCCTAAAGAAGGTTCATCTTATTAAATACTACCATGACAATAAGAACTGCCAGAAAAGCCAGAAAGTTTTGGGTCCTGGCCTGGGTTGAGATGACTTCATTTTTAACTACTGTTTTCTCTCAAGTTCTATTTGACAGAATTTCCATTTAGCCAAAAAACGCCCCTCTCAGCACTAAATTATTTATTCATTATTATTTATTGCACCTACAATATTGTTAGGGATTGAGACACATCAGTGGATAAGTGTCCATAGGCCCAGTCTGGAATTCACATAGCTAAGGGAAAAAAATAAAGAGGGAAGGGAAGAGGAGGGGAGGGGAGGGGAGAGGAGGGGAGGGGAGGGGAGGGGAGGGGAGGGGAGGGGAGGGCAGAGAAGGGAAGGGAAGGGAAGGGAAGGGAAGGGAAGGGAAGGGAGGAAGACAGGCTGACATTCTCATATATCCCTGCTGGAGGTCTATGTCTGGGTGACCTAGGCTTTAGAGAGGTTGAGAGGAGTACCAGGGAAAGAAAGAATCAAGGTCAGTGCCTTCTAATCCCCTTCCTTGGTCACCAACAGAGAGAGGAAGCCATGCCCCAGGGAATAAATGTCATATTACAAATATGGCCCTAGAGGTTGGTGTTTTGCAACTAAAGCAACCATATTTTCAACATATCTGCTGCTGTAAGACAGAGTTGGGTCATCGTATTCTGGGAACAGTAGATTTTTGTCTTAAATGAAAGTTAATAAACTTAAGGGCATTTCCTCACAGTTTAAAAGGCTTACCTGCCTTGATTAACTTATTTTCTGAATACTTTTAGTTGCTCGAGTAATGAAGAAGATGCAGAGGGAAAGGCAACAATTATAATAAATTATTTTGGGCTTTTTTTTCCCCTTTAGAGACAGATCCTAAAAGAAAAACAATTCAGACTTCAAGGATCCTTTCCTGTTTCCCATAGGATCAGGACAAAACACAGTGAGGCCAAGCAAAAGTATCAGTCCTTTAAACAACATGACTAATCCCATGTGCCTGAGATTAGTCACTCTGTAACTTGCTGAAAAAATGCTTTATCTTATCAATATCATGTCTCTCCATGACTCATTTCTTTACAGTTAAGCCACTTTCAGACAACAACATATTAGGACCGAGGTTGTCACCATCTACAGCAGCAGTGGAATTACTTGTCATATCCTTATTCCATTACTCATCCCGCATTATGCTAAGCAGCCAGCTACAGAAACATCTGACAGCATCAACAGCACACAGGTTTAATTATCCTCCCAATTTGCCCTTATATCAGTGAACAAATTGGAAGTCATCAAAGTATGGCACTCAAGAAATAGGAACATGTATTCAGCAGCACATCTTCCATTTTGAGTCCTTGTTTTACAACTGGCTAAGTAAAGGCATCTACACCCTCATTTGAAATAGAGGTTTGCAGTCACACAAGCATGAAAGGAAGGAGAACAGCAGGGAGGGAGGAAGAAAGGCATGGAGAGACCAGGAAATAGACAGGAAAAGAGAAATAGGAAACAATGTATGGTGGCAAGGCTGAGAGTAACATTATTACTAGAAAGAGATGATAAACGACAGCTCAACCTGCTTCAACAAGCAGAATCTTCCTAAGGTTATCCTTGAAGATGGAAACACGTGAGACCTTTCCTCTGTTGCTATTCTCACTTATCATACTTAAAACATCTATAAAATCCTAAGCATTGGTTAGTCCAAGACGGACAGCGCCAGCAAGAGATGACCTATCATCAAGGAACATGCTCTGTCTACTTGGAACTCTGTACTTCAGTCCATTATTCCACAGTATTTTGGTCATATCTGGCCCGTTTTCTGATGCTAATAATAAGGTCTTAGAGATAATCTTTTATATTCAAATATTCAATTATCACCCATTTGTATTTTTTATTTTTCAAATTTCATTGATTTCAAATGGTAGGAAAGAAAATAGAAGATGAAATGGTAGGGAATCAGAGGGAAACATGAAAGGAAAAGTATTCTCTTTTCCAACAAATCCACTCTAGGAAAGGTAGGAATGAGACTTTGAGAAGGAGTACAGATTCATGAACTTTCCCAATTTTTTTTTTTTATTTCTTAATACATTTAAGGACATCAATGCACTAAAATGTTTGGTCTGTGAAATCATTAGCACCAAAAGGAGTCATGGAGTTTGTATATATTATTAAAACAATGATTGTTACTGTTGGTCATGGGTAAAGGTTTCATTTCATTTTTACATCCCAAAGTTCTTGAAAGTGCCTGTGGACAAAAGAAATAACACTTTTCAAGATCTCCATGGGGTCATCGATATGCACCATAGAGACAGTACTTGGCCTTCCCAGGTTTGTTTTATCTGGTAGACAAAAAAATCAGGGACCCCAGAAGATGACCACTGAAGCCTGCAAGAACAGCCCCCACATGCACACACTGACGTGCAGGAGGGATCCCTACAGTACATTTCCCTCAGGACTGCGTTCAGGAATGCGCTTTTACTTGCTTTTTAAAAAAACAAAAGCAACATGCTCTGCAGATCATGGAGCTCCTAGTGCAATTTTCTCCTTGCTCCGACTCGACACCGCGAAAGAGTGAAACCATTGTATGTTCTGCTAATGCTGGCCTGTGGACACAGCCCTTGGCCTGCCATGCTTTGTAAGCTCAGGAGCCCACAGGAGTCAGAAGGTCCGAGAGCAGGAGCCACAGTCATCGCCAGATCTCCCCAGCAACTCGTGGCCCATCAGGGCAGCTGCTGATTTCCTTTTGCTTCTTTTTACCTCAGCCTTTAGTTGAAGTTACAACAAGTCAAATAGCTGATGCTTTTGCCTTCTCCAGGTAAGGGTGAGGATACATTGTTTACAAGTGTGTTCTGCCTGGCTTCACTGATGAGTCGACAAGCTAAGTCAAGGAAGAGTTTCTCCACATTATCAGATTCCTTGGCCGAGGTCTCCAGATAATACATGTCCTGAGCTTCTGAGAATTCTTCAGCTCTCTGCTGGGAGACCTCTCTCCTTTCAGCGAGGTCAATCTTGTTACCTGCAACAGTGGTACAAAGAAAGAGCCATCATTTGACTATTTTCAGGCTCTGAAGCAGCACAATTCGATTTAGATCTGAAGTCAAACCAGACAGGCTACTAAGGCAAAGCAAATATGACTGTGACTACTGATGGGAATGTTTATTTTATACTATCAGTACCAAGGTAGGCATTTGGCCTTGTGGATACGATGCCAGGAAGATGACCACATTCCACATCGGAGTGTCTGGGATCAATTTCCATCTCCAGTTCCTGACTCCAGCTTCCTGCCTCCTGGGAGGCAGCAGAGATGGCTCAAAAAAGTGGATTTCTACCACTCACATAGAGATACCTGGATTGAGCTCTCAGCTCTTGGCTTTGTCTCCAGCTGTTTTGGTTATTTGAAGAATGAACCAATGGAGAGGGGAACTCATTCTCTCTGTCTCTGACTCTTTACTCCTCAAATAAATAAAATTTTAAAAAACATAATGCCATCACCATTTGTAATGACAAAGAAGTTGACACAACTCAAATGGACATCAATAGGGTACTGGCTTAATAAACTATAGAATATCTACAGAATGGAGTATTTGCCACTGTAAAAAGCAATGAGGAGGGGCTGGCGCTTGTGGTGTAGTGGGTAAAGCCACCACCTGCAGTGCCAGCATCCCAAATGGGCGCCAGTTCTAGTCCCAGCTGCTCCACTTCTCATCCAGCTCTCTGCTATGGCCTAGGAAAACAGTAGAAGATGGCTCAAGTCCTTGAGCCCCTGTACCCACATGGAAGACCCAGAAGAAGCTCCTGGCTCCTGGCTTTGGATCAGCACGGCTCTGGCCGTTGCGGCTAATTGGGGAGTGAACCGCGGATGAAAGACCTCGCTTTCTCTCTCGGTAACTCTTTCAAATAAATAAATAAATCTTAAAAAAAAAAAAAAAAAAGCAATGAGGAGGGGCTGGAGTTGTAATAGAGTGGGTTAAGCACAAGTTTTAGTCCTGGTAGCTTCATTTCAGATCCAGTGTCCTGCTAATGCACTTAGGAGGACAGTGGAAGATAAGCCAAGTGCTTGGGCCCCTGCTCCTAGTTCCTGGATGAAGCTTTTGGTTCCTGGCCAGCCCAGCCCAGTTCCAGCCACTGAGGCAATCTGAGGAGTGAACCAAAAGATGGTAAATCTTTCCCTCCATCTTTCTCTCTGTTTCTCCTCCTCTTTCTCTCCCTCTCTCTCTCTTTCTATAACTCTGCCTTTCAAATAAATAAATCTTTAAAAAAATGAGGACTATTTCATTATACTGCCATTGAATGAGAAACTAGGATATAGTTCAGCAAAAAAGGCAAAGCAGAAAAAAGTATTTATAATAATATGTAACTGTCTATCTAAAAAAGGGAAGATATGAATATATATATATATATCATACACAAACTTTATCTACTTTTTTAATGGAAAAGTAAACCAGATTTTTAACTTAAAGGATAATGATTACCTATGAATATAATGTTTTGTAAATTTGGCTTCAGAAATTAATAAATGTTTTTTATATTATTATACAATTAATAAAATTATATAATCACAAAATTAAATTTAAAAAGCAATTCCTAAATATCAAAAGTTAAACAAATTACTATGTTTATCTTGTATAACCACACAGAGAGAAACAATTTCAAGTGAATTTAAAGATACAGTAATTTATTTTTTTAAAGATTTATTATTTATTTATTTGAAAGTCAGAGTTACACAGAGAGAGGAAAGGCAGAGAGAGAGAGAGAGAGGCCCTCCATCTGATGGTTCACTCCCCAATTGGCCACAACGGCCGGAACTATGCCGATCTGAAGGCAAGAGCCAGGAGCTTCTTCTGGGTCTCCCACACAGGTGCAGGGGCCCAAGGAATTGGGCCATCTTGTACTGCCATCCCAGGCCACAGCAGAGAGCTGGATCGGAAGTGGAGCAGCCAGGCCTCGAAACGGCACCCATATGGGATGCCGGCGCTTCAGGCCAGGGCGTCAACCCACTGCGCCACAGCTGGGCCCATGAGATACAGTAATTTAACCATATATTGTTCTGTATGTAGGATTAAAGACCAAAAGAACTGAAGGAAAATATCTTGAGCTGTTTCAATAATCATCTTGTCAATGGCAATGTTGGTATTATTATCATGAGACTGCTATATGTGTGTCATGGGATAAAGTGAACAAGTAATTATGCTAATATCACTGGGAACCGGGGTTTTTGACATGGGAAGAAGAAAACACAGATATGAGATTAATGAGGTTAAATAAAATTTCTGAAGTCCTGAATTATAAATGGAAGCATCAATGTGAATAATTTATAGTATATTTGATTATTGAAAAGTTTTCTACATCTTTTCTTTGGGAAACCTGACAAAGGTAATATGTCAAGTGTGCTACCTAGCAGCATTGCTTAAATGACACCTGATTGATCAATTATATCTGGCTTGGGAATTCTACATCTGCATTATAAATGCTTAATGGAAAACCATAACTTTGGATTTTCCTGAATATGATGACACTTCATTTGAAGACAGACTGAAAATTATGCCTGTGGAATTGTTCTAAGAGATTTTAGCTCCAACAGGGCATTGCAGCTTCCAGGCTGAAGCCAATCCTACACTTGCCTGAAGTGAACCTTTTTTTTTATTTAAAGGGAGAAGCCTCCCCTTTTTTTTTTTTTTTTTTTAATTTATTTGACAGGTAGAGTTGTACACAGTGAGAGAGAGAGAGAGAGACAGAGAGAAAGGTCCTCCCTCCATTGGTTCACTCCCCAAATGGCAGCCACGGTCAGTGCTGTGCTGATCCGAAGCCAGGAGCCAGGTGCCTCCTCCTGGTCTCCCATGTGGGTGCAGGGGCCCAAGCACTTGGGCCATCCTCCACTGCCCTCCTAGGCCACAGCAGAGAGCTGGACTGGAAGAGGAGCAACCAGGACTAGAACCTGGTGCCCATATGGGATGCCGGTGCCATAGGCGGAGGATTAACCAAGTGAGCCACGGCGCCGGCCCCCTGAAGTGAACCTTTTCTCCTTACACTTGAACTATACAACTGGGGAGGCAGCATGGGGATCCTGGAAAGCTATATGGGCTACTATGAAGAATACTTCCATTGAAAAGGGATGCCCAATGTTGATCTGCTGTTAAGCCATGTTTCCTGTCCTGTAGCTCAAGTGAATGTGATACAGGAGACAGAACATGTAGTCCTGCCTAGTAAGACAACCCTCTAGTGAGCACACACACACACATAAGCTCTGTCCACTGAACAGTCTAAAATCAAGGACAAGGTGGGCACTTTTCAAGTCCTATGAACACTTGGATTCAAGTCCTGGCTTCACTCCTGATTCCAGCTCCCTGCAAATGCATAGCCTGGGAAGCAGCAGGGGACGGCTCAAGTACTTGGGTCCCTGCCACCCATGTAGGAGTCCTAGACTGAGGTCTCAGCTCCTGTTCTAGCCCTGGATATTATACATATCTGGGGAGTGAAGCAGCAGATGGGAGATATCTCTTTTTCTCTGCCTTGAAAGCTAAATAAGGTCCATATGTTATTTGTTATGTTTCTTAATCCTCCTTTTATCTGCAGGTTCCCCCTTTATTGTTTTCTCTCTTGTATTCTTTTTTGATGGAGCATTTGTTTGTCCTATGGAATTTTTTTTTTTTTTTTTTTTTTTTTTTTTTTTTTTTTTTTTTTACAGGAAGAGTGGACAGTGAGAGAGAGAGAGACAGAGAGAAAGGTCTTCCTTTTGCCGTTGGTTCACCCTCCAATGGCCGCCACGGCCGGCGCATCGCGCTGATCCGAAGCCAGAAGCCAGGTGCTTCTCCTGGTCTCCCACGCGGGTGTAGGGCCCAAGGACTTGGGCCATCCTCCACTGCCTTCCTGGGCCACAGTAGAGAGCTGGCCTGGAAGAGGGGCAACCGGGACAGAATCTGGCGCCCCGACTGGGACTAGAACCCGGTGTGCCGGCTCCGCAAGGCGGAGGATTAGCCTATTGAGCCACGGCGCCGGCCATGGAATTTAAAAGTCTAAATTGTATTATTTTATCCCGTTGTGTTATTTGATACCATCACATGTATTTCTTGCAGATTTGTGGGTAAATCTAAATGTTTGATGAGATTCAGGTATTTTTATATTTAGCAAAAATGCTCTAAATGTGGTATTCTGACATACACTTCTAGGAAAGGCAAGAAAAATGCTTGATTGTTTCCTTTTTATTCACCAGTTCCTAAGGTAACTTGTTGGTTCCCTAGTATCCTCCAAAAATAATCATTAAGGTTCATTTATTTATATGTATATTTAAAGATGTATTTATTTATTTGAAAGTCAGAGTTACATAGAGAGAGGAGGAGAGGCAGATAGGGAGAGAGAAGTCTTCTCCACTGGTTTACTCTCCAACTGGCTGCAATGGCCGGAGCTGCACCAATCCAAAGCCAGGAGCCAGGAGCTTTCTCGGGGTCTCCCATGCAGGTGCAGGGGTCCAAGGACTTGGGCCATCTTCCACTGCTTTCCCAAGCCATAGCAGAGAGCTGGATAGAAAGTGTGGAGCAGCCGGGACTTGAACCGATGCCCATGTGAGATGCTGGCACTGCAGGCAGCAGCTTTACCCTCAATGCCAAAATGCTGGCTCTTCATTTATATTTTTAATATCATCATGACATTAAAAAATTAAATGTATTTTATATAATTCAATCCCTTGCATTTATTATCATTATTGATACTTTAATTGTCCCAACTTTGAAAATGGGATCTCCTACAAATGGGCTTCTGAATGCTTTAGACACCACCCCTGGATTCTCTAATAATTTTCTTTCTGGTAGGACAAGTGTTTCAGGTACCTCTCGCACATTTCCTGCCACATGGATTTAGCCATCTTCTTAAGAAGTGATGTTTTAGTGGGAAGTTGTATTTAGAATTTAGGTTCTAGGGCCCCTCCTTATTAGTGGGTTCATCATTGATTTTTCCTTAACTTTAATTTTTTTTTCACTACAATTCCATTTTTCCCCATCTCACATTTTTTTAATTATTTGTTTGTTTGTTTGTTTATTTGAAAGGTAGAGTGACAGAGAGGGAGGGATAGAATTGGCTCACTCTCCAAATGCCTGCACCAGCCAAGGCTGGGCCAGGCGGAAGCCAGGATCCCAGAATTCCACTCAGGTCTCCCACATGGGTGCCAGGAATCCAAGTACCTGGGCCATTGTCTGCTGCCTCCCAGGTGCATTAGCAGAAAACTGGATGAGAAGCAGAGTAGCTGGGACTCAAACCAGCACTTAAATATGGGAAGCAGTTACCCTAAGTGATGGCTTAACTGTGCCATAAAGCTCACTCCTGCAATTCTATTTCAATAGTGTATTTATCATGATAGAAGAGCAAAAGTTGTTTTCTGCTTTCCCCCCATATGAAACAGAGGTTCTAGCCTCCTGGAAAATCAAACAAATTGCAGCATTTCCTTTAGTAGATTCTTTCTGAAACAGAATTTCTTAAGTAGGCATAAATATAAGAAGAGAAAAAAATTAACCAAGTTTCTACTTTTTTAGGCAATAAACAATTGCTTTAATAATAAATTCCTTATCCACTTAATAAGAACATATACTTTTAGACCAGTAGTTTCTATTTAATGAATAGTAGTGCACAAAACTTTTATAAACATCCAACTTCTTCCCTTGGGCCTACATTGATAAAAAAATCAATCAGCAATGTTTTCTACTTTATTTTTCTAAATCATCACCATAACTCAGGACCAATTTCATGTTTTCTTCAATTGCATAAGAAATGGATGCTGAATGCATGACTTAACATAGCTGTAGACCATACTCTTGGAAGGTAACAAGGCACAAACTTAACCTGATTATAAAATCCTGGATGCTCCTAACTCAGTTTGCCTTCTCCTTAGTTCTTACTTACCTACTAACACAGTGATGACCTTGTTGCTGGCATATTGTTCTATTTCCCGCAACCACTCAGGAAGGCAACGGAAGGATTCCTCACAGGTAATGTCATAGGTGAGGATCAAGGCATTGGCGCTTCGATAATAACTCTGGGTAATGGACCGAAATCTCTCTTGACCTGCTGTGTCCCAGATCTGTAGCTGTAAAGGCATAAGAGAAGGACGAAGGTGGAGAAGCAGAAAAGAAAGACAGCATTGCCTTGTTTTAGTTTGGAAATGAAGATACCTTCACCCAAATCATTTCCTGGCTATTTTCTGCCCTTAAAAACATAGCTATGATGTATTATTATTAGATGTTTCTTGTTAGAGAGAGGGGGGCTTTTTTTCTTTGTTATTTTTCTCTTTATTCTTAAAAAACCAATAAAATTCATTGAGCATTTATTACATGCCAAGCTCTATTCCAAGCACTTTACATGTATTGAGTCACATAATCCTCATGATAATCCTATGAGGCAGATACTGTGTACTTTAATGCTCATTTCTCACATTAGGACTCTGAGGCACAGGCAGACGAACTTAATGGGTTCAGTGGAATTGCACAGCCAGTATGTCCCAGAGTCACACTGATGTGGCACTGTGGTCTCAGAGTCCATGTTCTTAACCACATGTTGTTATTACAGAAGTCACAGTACAGGGTGAGCTGTTATCCTGTGACTGTTGGCCTTTCAGTCAGCAGCCAGAGAAGGAGACAAACCCAACCTCACCACCTTCTCTAGTTCAAAATTCAAATAAGTGTATTAAAGTATTACCTTTGTTCACAAAAATAAGAGCAATGCCATAGCAGGCAAAAACAACTACTTCTCTCCACCACCACTAAGCTCTGTGACCTTGGGTGAGTCATTTGATCTCTTGGGTTTCACCTGTTTCTTTATGAAAAGAGGCTAATAACATGCAACCTGCTGAAAGCTCTCTTTTTTTTCCTGAAGTCACCTACCCGTTCCAAATCCTATTAACTGATATTTCTAATAAGAAAAAAGGGAAAATGCTTCTCACTTCTCTGCCGTGATTTCCCCTGTACACAGCAGACGACTACTGAAACAGAGCTGTTCTCCAGAGATAAGAGTATAAAACAAATCACAAGGTCTTGAGAAAGAAGAACATTAACAAAAACAATAATCGTCCCTTCCCATTGTATACATTTCACAGGCCACAGGTCCATTCACCTCTACAGAAATAAATAATGTCACTTCTTCAGGAAAGACCTTTTGGAACCTTCAGATTAGGCTAGGTTTTCCATCCCCTACCCTGAAGAGTCTCTCCTGCAAAATATTCTGCAACTCTCCTTATGTCATCTGACACACTTGGAATCATTGTTTGTAATAATTTGTTTAATAGCTATCTTCTTCCCACTAGACAGAAAACTCTATGAAGGAGGAAGTCAGGATCCATTTAACTCACCAAAGATAGTACGTGGAAAACGGTAGATGCCCAAGTATCCATTGACTATCTAGCTCATTTAATCATACAACAACCCAGTGAGGTAGCCAAGCTTATTCCTTCCTTTATTAATGGAAACTGTCTCCTAACTAACTGGTTACGCATAAAGCTGGGAAATCAAGCTCCAGGTGTTCTCTTTCCAGTTGAAGTCTCATTCTACCCTGCTGTCTTTGCCCTCAAGATAAGTTAAATGTTCACCTGTATCCAAAGAGGATGAATCAGCTGGTGTCACCTGCTCATCCCAGAGTAGCCAAAGAGACTGAAGAGTAACAGGTAGTACCTGTTGCAAAGTAGCAGCACACAGAGTCTCCTTTGATTCAAAGCTGCAGCTGTTTTTTGATGATATACATCAAGTCTAAGTATGCTATAAGCTACCATTCACATATTAGGGGGCTTTGCTAGAACAAAGCTATTTTTCTTTTTTGCCTCAAACTTACAGACATGGTTCTCCTCTGCTAAGATGTGTCTTAGAATAATAGATTAGTGCTTTAAAACCACACTGAGTCCCTAAAACACTTGTGTTTGGATTTAGACACCATCAACCATTAGAAATCAATATGCTCTCATGACCAGCACATCTTGAGAACAGTTTTGAGGGTTAAAACCACTGAAATATTTTTTACAACATTGATTTATGGCCTTGCCAAAGATAGATGCTACCATCTCATAGTGGGCTGTCTGCTTCTAGACCAAGAGTTGATTGTTGAGGATACCCACATTCTACAGTCAGCTCATTACTAGGCTGAGTTCTTTGAGATCAAGGACCATCTGTTAATTGACCTTCTACGCCCTTGTGCCTTCCTAAGCCAGCACATAGTATATGGTGAGCATGTTTGAATGACAGCTAACTAAATGAACACAGGATTGCACAATCACAAAGGAGGGACTATTTTTCCTTAAAAGATCAGTGGGTACTAAAGAGGGTTTCACAGGTAAAAATGCTGCTAGAAGAGAGTATGCTCCCAGGGGGCAAAGGTACTTTTCCCACCACAGCACTTATCACAGAACATGTACTATAACATAGGATGGGCAAATGAACGGATGGAAGATGGTCAGAGGAAAAAATATATGTATATACTTTCAGGATTCCCTTGTCTATCCAACATAGATATGATTAGAAAGAAAAGCATGGGGTTGACACTGTGGCATGGCAGGTAAAACCACTGCCTGCAGTGTCCGCATCCTATATGGACACTGGTTCGAGTCCTGGCTGCTCTACTTCTGATCCAGCTCTCTGCTATGGCCTGGGAAAGCAGTAGAAGATGGCTCAAGTCCTTGGACCCCTGCACCTGCATGGGAGACCTGGAGGAAGCTCCTGGCTCCTGGCTTCTGATAGGTGCAGCTTCGACTGTTGCAGTTATCTGGCGAGTGAACCATTGGATGAAAGACCTCTCTCTCTCTCTCTCTGTAACTCTGCCTTTGAAATAAATAAATAAATAAATCTTTTTAAAAAAAGAGAGAGAGAAAGAAAAGCAGCGAATCTTCTATTTATATTATAATTAATCTCCTAAAGTTAAAAGGCAGTAGAGCTTAGAGTTTTGCTTATTACTTATCAATATATGATAGACTAAAAAATTAATGGATAAGAGAAAATTATATATTTTTCCCATTTTTAAAATTATGTTGGAATACAAATAACAAAACTGGTCATCTTAAACATTTTAAGTGTTCAAGTCAGTGGGGTACATATATTTTAATTATATTTTTGACCCGTGGTCACCTTTGTAATGCAAACCACTTTAAGAAAAGGGCCTTTCCTTTAACTCTGCCTTTACTGATTTGGCACTTACTTAGCCTTAATAGCTATAAGAATCTTTGTAATACCTTGGATTCCCTGCCTTTTATCCTAAGAGCCATCCTATAAGAATAACACATGGAAGGGTGTCTGAGAAAGAGATGAGAAATCAGGAGGGAGACCCAGGTGTCTGGTCCTGGCCCTGCCACTCACCAGTCAGTGATGTTGCACACATCACTCACTAGTGGATTCCCTTTGCAATTGACTTACAGTCTCTGAGAAAGCTGTAAACTACAGCAAAAAGACATCGCCAAGAAGAGGTATTCAGTGAATGTTCAAGAACAGGGTTGACAATAAGCCAACAAGTGTTTCTTAGCGATGCCTACAAGCCCTGCCCTCTTCTATTAAAGGACTGCAGAAGTGTCTCTTCACATGTGCACATGTCAATGAGCCCTCGGACCAATGTGGTTGAAGAAGGTCATTCTCTATCTTAATTCTACATATTGAGCTGGAAAGAATCACAAACAAATTGATTTGGACTGGATTTGGGCAATAAGCTAATTCTCACTTTTTATAAAGTTCCAAAGCCTGAAGAGGTTTTGGAGACAAGGATTGTGCTATGAATACAAAGAGGAGACACAAACCCTCTGTCTTGGGTTGAAGTTAGATATCATAAAAAGATGAATTTTAGAAGAATGTAATAAGCACTTAACAATGAGAGTATTGTTTGCAGAAAGTAAAATAAAGGGGATTCAGGAAAGAAAAACAAGAATATTTGTTAACAGTGGGGATCATTTCTTATTAACTTTTGTTCTTAGCCAGAGTCTAGAATATGGTAGACACTAAATCTCCTGCTTAATCAAATGATCTTCCCCCTCACTCCACTCTCACCCTACCACTTACATATAAAGAGAAACTCAAACATCTGGAAGTCAACGTATGAAATGTTAGTTATCTTTACCCACCTCCTTGGATTGCCAACCTTTGCTGGAACAACAGAAAGCTACAGAAGCCTCTCCCTGCCAATGCCTCTAAGCATACTCCAGTCTCCTTCCTATACCAACACCCTAGCTCCTTCTCCCCACAACCGAACACCATTTTTCTGACTTTTAATTAGCATTTATACGGGTTTCATACCCTACTCTTATCTTCCAGCACCCCCAGCTTACTATTTACTACTGTAGAGGGTGGAAAGGTTTCTGCAATAAGCAGTCACTTTGAGGAGTCAGGCTGAAACAAACACAACAGAACTTCTATTCCCCACTCACCGGACTCATCCAAAACATTGCTCTGATGGCGAGTGTCCATGAAACGCTGCAAGAGTGCCATGGAGCTTCTCTGGCCTTCCCAAAGCACTTGAAGGAAGGAGTGCAGGTATGTATGGGAGAAGGATGAACCCAAATGTGTGATGCTTAGATTAGGGAGCAGCTAGAACTCTGATGCCAGTTTTAGTTGTGCTGCTTATTACTTTTTTCTGTGAGACTCAGCCAACAGAGATCTGACAATGAAATCTCAATACCTCTGCAAGACAGGTATATGAGTATCTTTACCCTCCTTCCATGTAATTTAGTCTTACTTCTCATTTCTTCCCATCACCTTCCTCTTGTCCTTGTTCCAAGGTGATGGGCCTGTGGTGTCTTCATTCCCCTCTTTCTGTGGTAGGGAAACCCCAGGGAGGCAGTGAGGTATACTGGCTGGCAAAGCTGGTTCAAATCCTGCCTGCCTCCCTTCCAATTGGCACAGTCCTGGATACATGTGTTATCTAATCTCTCTGAAGCTGATAAAATAAGAACAATACAACATATCTCACAAGGCTGATAGAATTAAGCTGACTGTGACAGCACATGCAAAAGCACCCAGCAGAGGCACTGACACACAACAGGTGCTAAATAAACACTATCCCATTTCTCTGTTACTGGACAAACCATAATTCCTCCAGGTACTAAGTCATCCAGAAATCACAAAATGGGGAACAGGGAAAAGATTAAGAATCCTTCCCTGGGCCCCTCACTTGGTATCTCTTCCTTGCTAGGGGTGAGGGAGATAGGGTAAGTTCAACATGTATCATTTGACTGACTGGGCCATGGACCCCATTAGGAATTGAGAGGCTCTTCCATGGGGCTGCTATTGAGAAGGGGCAGCACTAATTATTGGCCTAACTCAGGAGATCCACACAGAAACGTCTTCCTTCCTTTTACATCATCTCTGACATGCCAGAAAGCAGGGAAAACTTGCGTTAGTTTTTCTTTCCCAGTCCTGCTCTCAATCTGTAGACTATGATGCAAAATTCCTTCCTTCCCCAAAAAGAGATTAAAAAAAAAAACCTGTGTTTGGAAATCAGCGGCCATGGCTGAGTGTGTTGTTTTAAACAGGAGCTTCAGTTAGGAGACCGGATAAGTGCTGGAAACACTACTTACCCTAAACTCTCACTTAGCACATACAAGCTTAATTAAACATTTATATCTTACCTTTACTTTTTCACCATTTATCTCCACTGTCTTAATCATAAAATCAACTCCGATTGTGGCTCCTTGACCTGGGGGAAAAAGACCCTAAGGGAGACATAATGGAAAATAAGAGTGAGGCAAAGTCTTCCATAAATGAAATTCAATTCTCCCCACCCCCAACACCCGCCACCTTTTCCACCCCCGACCTCTGCCCTTTACCAGACCCTTCCTTCTGCTGAGTCACCTGGAAGAAAAAAAGCCGTGTTTGACTGAACTCTGCATGTATGCTGCAGGGGCGGGCAAAGGATGGAGAAAGTGGGACAAGGAGAACCAGAAGAAGACACAGAGGGTGATGGGAGAGAATTGGGAAAGAGTGTTCGTGGGAGTGCCTGGTTTCAAAGAAACACAGAAAAATCAGACATCAAGGATAAGGTGGAAGAGCCTGGACCTACAGACATGAGACCAAGATGATCAGGGTGCAGGAAAAATGGCTAGATGTTTTCAGAGAGCATCTACAAGGCTGGTTATCAGCCCTGACCGTGGGCAACCACCACGAACAACAACCAAGAACTCAGCATGAGGAACACACACAAGAGGATGAAGCTTGTGACTTTTCCTCTGCCCTGAGGGTATTAACTGTTTTCCTCATGCATTGTACCATACAAATATAATTACATGGGATCAGGGCCAGTGACACTGGGGAGAAAATCCAAGAAAATAAAATCATCAGGGAGACAACAGAATAGAAATAGCACTAAACTAGGAGGCAGCAGACGGCATTCCTGTGTGACCTCAGACAAACCACTCCCCCTCTCTGCGACCCAAATTCAGTGATTTTGAGGCTGATGTAAGCACTGAAAAATTTTTAGTCTTTACTTCCAATTGGAAACTTAACCAGATAGAAAGGATTTTAGCAAAATTACATGTAGACTGTAATTTACAGTTACATAACATTTCCTGCAAACTGAAAGAAGGAGCAGGGTAAGGAATTCTGAGAACTCTTCTTCCTCACTGATAGCCAGAATTTCCAGAAATTAGAGTAAAATGGACTTTATTAGCTCCAGCAGCTCATACTGGGGCATCTTTAATTAAATTTATTCTCCAACAAGAGATTTCTTTAATTAAAGTTTGATCTTAAAAGGCTAAACTTCAAACCAAAAGAAAATGTTCCATTGCACGTCTGCAAAAGATGTAAATATAAACAGACATAACTTTACTTACAAATATTGAGTCAATTTTCTTCTATTATTGCTTGGCTCAGATACAAGGCTGCCAAGCTTCAAGTGCATAGCTCCAGCTGTTTTGCAGCCTAACAAATGCCAAAAAATAAAACAAATCCTTCCCAATGTTTCCCCACTGCTTTGTTCCTCAACCCCTCATGCCTGAAAAACAGATGCATCTAATTCAGTTTTAACTGTCTACTAAATAACAAAAACAAATTTAATCCAGCCTATGAAATATGAACTTTTTGGGGAGCTGAAGAACTGTAAAAAGTGCACAGCAGAGAATATTTTAAATAAGAAAGAAGCAAGTGAGGGTGCTTATTGGTAAAAATTACTGAAACAATTTTCACCTTTTCATGACAGGGTTGTGCTTTTGAAAAGATTGGTTTCAGGCCAGCATTGTGGCATATTTGGTAAAGCTGCTACCTGCGATGCTAGCATCCCATATGGACACTGGTTCATGTCCCGGCTGTTTCACTTTAATCAGCTCTCTGCTCTGGCCTGGGAAAGCAGTGAATGATGGCCCAAGTGCTTAGGCCGCTGCACCCATGTGGGAGACCCAGAAGAAGCTCCTAGCTCCTGGCTTCAGCCTAGCCCAGCACTGGCTGTTGTGACCATTTGGGGAGTGAATCAGCCAGAGGATAGAAGATCGATTTCTTGTTCTCTATCCCCCTCTCTCTGCAATTCTGATATTCAACATAAATAAATAAATCTTAAAAAAAAAAAAAAAAGAAAGAAAGAAAAGAATGGTCTCAGAGCTTAAAACCTGCATGAGATGAAAATTATTAGGCTGAGAACCAGGAAACTGGATTCTATTCCTGGCCTTGACACTAACAAGATGGGAGATCCTAACGTGTCACTCAGTCCCTCCATATCTAAGTTTACCACTATACAATGAGAGGAGTGAACTGAATAATCTTTTACTGACCTTTCCATAATCAGATAATGTCAAGGGAATTTTTAATAAAGGGACTGAAAACTTTTCTACATCTGCAGGTCTGCAGTCATATCCTGTCAAAAGCAGAAAAGATGACTAATGTCAGGTAGGGGTAAAGCAGTTGGAGTTTCCAACATACCTCCATGGTGGCTGACTAGGGCCCCAGATGCCTGTTAGCTTATTACTTTTAATTTCACCAGGCCAAGGCTTAGTAAAAAGCACAGGTTCTATTCTGTTTTCACTTATAATGGGAAAAACCCTGACATTTCCAAAGTGACTCTGGGCCCTAAAGCATCTGTGTTGCCCAATATGTCTCTCCAGTTTCAGACTGTCAGAGCTGAAAGGGGCCTGCAACCTCACCCAGTCCCTCCTGTAGAGCAAGGCATGGGGGCCCCAGGAAAGGTAGGGAACTGTCTCAGGCTCACAGGACAAGCCAAGTCATATTTTCAAGAGAAAAATGCAAAAGAAAGTGGTTTCTCACTATTTTCTATATAAAATGGGTATTATCATCTCAGGCAGTGAGTCTCAGGTAGACAGCCCCAAAGCAAACTTGTACTTTTGTCACATAATCAGGCTTCTGCTCAGAGGGAACATTCAATTCAGTTCAGATAGTTATTCACTGTTCTCATTTCATTCTCATTTGAGATTTAGAAAAAATCAGCATATTTAGTTCTAAACCAAAATGACTCACTCATTTTCCTTGGGGGGGATATGAGGGTGCATGGGCAGGGAGTTAGACTGGTTCAATTTGCATGTGAGTATTTTGTTTTTTTTTGTTGTTGTTTTGTATATATATATATAAATATATATATATTACTTAAGATTTAGGTTCACTTTGATGTCTAGAGTCATTTGTTTCTATCTTTGGATTACCATAAACTAATAATCTGTTTTTAATTTAATAATCTATTTTTGATACTGTGCACTGAAAGCAAAATCACTTGCTCATTTCATTAAATCAGCAGTGGGGAATATCCAGCCCACAGGCCACATAAGGCCAGCGAAATCATTTGGTCTGGCCCTGCCAAGGCAACTACCAGGTAGGACTAGAAAGTCAATAAATCCATAGTAGTCTATTTTCAAGCTGATAATTTTACATGGCCCGCAAATGCTGTTATAAATATCCAAATCGTTCTTGGCAGAAAAAAGGCTCTCTCCTCCTGCATTAAAGGGAAAAGAGGCCTGGGAGGGTTGGTGTACCCTATGGCGCCACAATCTCTTGAGGTGATTTAAAAAATTCTAGTCCAGGCTGCAAAGTTGACAGAGTTTTCAAAGGGTGAGTTAAGATCTCATAGCCAAGGGGCTGGTCCTGGGAGCAGCCCTCATTCCATCTGGCTAGACTGAGAAACCCATCCCTGGCCTTTACAGTTCCCTTACCTGAGTGAATCGGCGAACTAGGCACGTCTTCCCCACACCAGCGTTGCCAATTAAAACAATTTTGAACAGGAAATCATAATCTTCCATACTCATTTACACAGCTGCAAAGCAAACACAGGCAAGAGTGAGAGGGGCCGGGTCAGACTTGCCCACAGAGCTCAAGCTGCACCAGCCCGGTCTCCTCAGGAACAGCAGGTCTGACTCATTCGAAGAGCAATTTAATGCTCCCCTCTGGTGACCCTGGCAGTGAGAGAGGAACCCAGGTGTTTGACCACAGACAGACTTTACTCTTTCCCAGCTATTTCATGCTACAGAGAATAAGTGACACAGATGTCCTTTCACCTAGTAACTTATTCCTCCAAGCAGTCAGGTCACAGGTCCCCATGTGATAAGATCTGTTTTCATTTAGCCAAGGAAGGAGATCACAAACAGGGGTGTAGGCAAGCTGAAGTGCAAAGAAGCCAGGGCAAAAGGAAGTCCATCCACAGCTGAAAGGTAGTTTGCAGTGTGTGTGTGTGTGTGTGTGAGAGAGAGAGAGAGAGAGAGAACTATGAAGGGCCCCTACAATCTCCTCCAAGTCCTTGGGGTCTTGGGGTCTTACTGGTGGGAGTCATAGTCATGCTCCTGTCTACCACTGCTCCATTTCTATACTCAGCCTGCCAGCCATGCTGATGCCACAGGGCCTCCCACAGTGCCTGTCTGTTCATTCAAATGTGCTTTGGTATCGGTCATTTCCTCTGCCTCGGATGCCCTCCCTCCCACCAGCCGCAGTGGAAACATCTCTTTCTCTCTGAATCTCTCACTCACCCTCCACAGATGAACATTTTCACCATGCCTCTGTCCTAAAGTTTCCCTTGCTGTATTTCGTAATTTGTTCAAATGCCTGCTTCGACTTGAGGAATACTGTCTTTTGGTTTTGATTTTCCTAGCCCCTGTGACAGAGATACTCTTACTAAATATCACAGAAGAATTAATGGGAATATTGCTTAAGCTTAGGCCCTACTTTCTCTAACTGGGCTAAAAAAGAATGCTGTCTCTACTTCAGAGGACTTTGGGAAGATTAAAAAAGACAGAGGGAGCCTCAGTACCCAAAAGCTCCATCCTGTTGACAGCAATTATCTACCAAGTGAATAGTACAGGACTGAGTTGTCACTATAGGCAACACAGAGGGAAGAAAACGACTGCCCTTAGTACCCACATCAGAAAAGTTAAACAACACAAAAGTAAAGTAACAATTCCAGCCAAGGGTGGAGATTAAGGCAAAGACTGTAGACAGAGGAAGCCCCATAGATTCCAGAAGCAGAGGGAGAGGACAGCCAGCAACCTGAAGCAGGAGGGTGTCACTCAGGGTCACTCCTATCAGCAGATCTGAAGCTCAAACAGCTGCAGGCTTGCAGGGCAGAGGACAGCCCAATGCACTGAACCTGTCAAGTCGCTGAAGGAGGAAATCGCCTTTGTGCAAAGTTGATTCCTGTGTGGATTTCAACTGATCTTTGGCAAGATGACTAACAATCAAGCCAACATGCAGGTGGCTGCTGATGGAGGCCATTTCAGTTCTCTGGGACACTGAGGGGAAAAAAAACCATTTTTTTTTGTATAAGAATTTGGGTTCATAAGCAGGGGTTACTCTGGCTATTTGTCAGGCACTATACTCAGCCCTTTATGTATATTTCCATTTGTTTTCACAAGTCTGTGAGGCTGATGTCTATTAGTTCTTACCTATTTTATAGGTGAGTAAATTGAGGCTAAAGAAAATTAAGAGGATGACCTGAAGTCATAAAGCAAACAACCAGTCTTCAAGGGCCAAAATCCTCTCGTGGCACCAAAACAACGCTGGCTTTGGAGCCAAAAGGAGGCTCAATTTCTCTCTTTACTACTTCTAAGGCTGAGCAACATCAACAAAATGGGGCTAATAACAAGATCGCAAAATTGTGATGATTGAAAGAATTACTGGAAGCCCCCAAAGAGATTACCTGATTCTTATTCACCCAAACTCTTTAACATGACTTGATTTTTCCATGATCTCCTTTTTGCTTTCCTTGCCAGCCACATTTCTTCACCACCCTCTTTATAACCTACACTGTAAACTCACTGAATTTCTTCAGTTCCTTAAACAACACAAATTGCTTTTCTCTTCAGATCATCACATATACTGCTACTTCTGCCTACCTAACTTTTACTCCTGCCTATCTCAGCTTAAACATCACATTCTTTAGCATGTGTCCCTGACCTGAGAGGGAGCCTGAATCCCCAGCTCAATGCTCCCATTGTACCCCCCTCTCCTACAGATATTCACCATACTTCACTGTAATTACCTGCATCTTCTCCAACTTCATCCCTCAGTACCTCAGGTTTTAAAACACACACACACACACACACACACACACGTGAGTGTGAGCAGCATGTGAGCAATGAAGGGCCTAGTTGAATCCTGATCCCAGCCTCTCCCCATAATTATCATTGTCATCATCTACTCATTCTATATCCTTAAGTTATTAATTGCAACAATCCTATGGGGTGGATACTATCAGTGACTTGACTGATAGGGACCCAGAGGCACAGAGAAGTTAAAGAAGTCATTATAAGGGCAAATGTTATGGTGCAGTGTGTTTAGGCACCACCTGCAACGCCTGCATCTCATTTTGGAGGGTCAGTTTGAGTTGTGGCTACTGTGTTTCCAATCCACCTTCCTGCTAATGTGCCTAGAAAGGCAGCAGTTAATGGTCCAAGTACTTAGGTGCCAGCCACCCACATGGGAGACCTGGATGGAGTTCCAGGTTTCTGGGTTTGACCTGGCCCTGCCCCACCTATTAAAGGTATGTGGGGAGCAAATCAGAGGACAGAAGATTTCTCTTACCCTCTCTCTGTCACTCTGTCAAATAAATAAATCTCTTAAAAAAAAAAAAAAGGAAGGAAGGAAGGAAGGAAGGAAGGAAGGAAGGGAGGGAGGGGAAGGAAGGAAAGAAAGAAGTAAGAGAGAAAGAGAAGTTGATATGGCCCCATAGCTGATAACTGATGGACCAATATCCAAACCCAGAAATCCTGACTCTAGCTCCCATGTCCTATTTCTAAAATTTTCATTTCTGTATTTTTAAATTTATTTGAAAGGCAGATAGAAGAATGACACAGAGATCTTCCTTCCATCCACTGGTTCACTCCCTGAATACCCCCAAAAGCCAGGGCTGAGCCAGATTAAAGGAAGGGGCTTAAATCTCAATGTGGGTTTCCCAAAGGGGTGATAGGAACCCAAGCACTTGGGCCACCATCTGCTGCCTCCCAGGCTCTGCATTAGCAGGAATCTGGACCAGACTTGGAGCCCAGACTCAAACTCAGGAACTCCAGCACCGGATGTGAGCATCCCAAGGAGCATCTTAACCACTGTGCCAAATACCTGCCCTAGCACTCATATCCTTGGGCAACTATCTGATACTGCCTTCCATAATGCCTGGCTCATAGCAACAGTGCAAGAAAGATGAATGAAGGAGAAGAAGCACTCAATGTCCTTCCATAATGCCTGGCTCATAGCAACAGTGCAAGAAAGATGAATGAAGGAGCAGAAGCACTCAATAAATGGGATTTTCCTTTTCTCTTCCCCTCTGGCTTCAAATCCAAACCCTAGCTACCACACTAGTAGTTTAGGTAAGAATTAAAGTCAGATTCTGGATAATAATTCAGGGACATGGCAAGTCAATGAAAATTTAAGAACTATTGAAACTGAAAAGAAAAGAAAACTCAGGTGTAAGCACAAAAGCATCAGGACAACCTGAAGCTGTGTGGACCACAACTCACTGCTTTCATAAGCCAATAAAAATCAGGAAGCACAGGACTCGGCTGTACTCCTTTCCTGTGCCTATATTGCTTGAAAGACATTTATTCCCATATCTTTGCCAGAGGTCAAAGAAACAAAGCAGAGAATCCAGAGGAGAATGTCCAAAAATAAAGACTGGAGACAGAGGACTCCTAAAAGAAGGTTTGCAGTGCCCACATGATGCACCTTTAGCAAAAGGAGAAGGAGACATGTCTCACATACTGCATTGTCTCAGTGTGCTTACCATCTGTAACAAGCCACAGAATAAAAGTTAAGATACTTCTGCTTTCTAAATGAAATTACTTAACTGTTCTGTTGAATGTTTTTTTAATGGAATTCTGGGGAAAATGTGTTTCGTCTCTAAAAATGCAGACTGGGAAGGCAGTAGAGGATGGCCCGAGTTCCTGGGCCACTGCCATCCACATGGGAGACTCAGATGGAGTTCCAGGCTGCTGGCTTCACCTGGACCAGCCCCAGCTGTTGTGCCCATTTGGGGAATGAACCAGCAAATGGAAGATTCTCTCTCTCCATTTCATTCTCCCTGCCTCCCTCCTTCCCTCCCTCCTTCCTCACCACTCTGGCTTTCTGTGGCTAAGGTTGGACTAACTGCAAACTCCAAGTTACCTACTGTGGTTATTCTGTCTCTAACAGAGAATGCATTACTAAGTAAAAGCTCACAAGATTCTCCACACATGACTGTGCTTTGAGATAGCCCTTCTGCTTGGTTAGCAAGGTGACAGGCCAGACATCCCCAGTCACCAGGCAATGGGGCAGTGTCCCAGGAAGTAGAAATCCATTCAGAAGGCAACTGCTCTCCACTGACAACAGAAGCCACATTTTGTGGGGAGAAAACAAGATATACTGCTGGCAGAGCACTACTCTACGATTTTATATTCTCTTATTGTCAACAATAATAAGAGCTAACACTCAATGCTTATTATGTGCCAGGCAAACTTTTTTATATGTAGTCCTCATTTAATCCTCACAATAACCTGATGCTATAGGTACTCTTTGTTTTTTAATATTTATTTTATTTATTTGAAAGACAGAGTTACAGAGAGATAGAGACAGAGAGAGAGGTCTTCCATCTACTGGCTCACTTCCCAGTTGGCCACCAATGGCTGGAGCTGTGCCTATCCAAAAAGCCAGTAGCCAGGAGCTTCTTCTGGGTCTCCCACATGGGTGCAGGGGCCCAAGGATTTGGGCCATCTTCTACTGCTATCCCAGGCCACAGCAGAGAGCTGGATTAGAAAAGGAGCAGCCAGGACTGGAACTGGCACCTGTATGGGATGCTGAAGCCTCTGGCCAGGGCTTTAACCCGCTGTGCCACAGCACTGGCCCCCATAGGTACTCTTACTACCATCCCTTACAGAGAAACAAAGTGAGGCACAAAGGTGTTAGGCTACAGTTATATAGCTAGAGAGTCATAGAACCAAGATTCGATAGTAAGAGGAAATACCCAAATCCCCCTCGACGCCCACATGCCAGCTTTGAAGAAGTTACAGAAAACGGATCTCCACCCATAATCCCAAAGAAGAATTTTGGGTATTGCCTCTTGAGGGGGGAATGTTAGGTAGGAAGTCAGTTATGAGCTTATGTGTGTGTGACATAAAGGCCTAAAGAGAAGACATCTATGTCCAGCATATGCTGCATCTCAAGGTCATCCCAATGGTGTTTCAGGGGCAGCCTGGTATTCACATCCTGCCTTGCCCTGCCCCCTTCCACCTGATAACCGGCCAGGTGGGGGGGGAGGGTCCCCACCCCTTCTGCCTGACAATCTTCCACAATCTCCCAGGTGCAGCCCAGTATCTGCATTTCAAACACCCTGCTGCAGATTCCAATTCTCTAGGGGGTCCTGCCCACCCTTCCTACTGTCTGATAACATTTGCATTTGCATCCATAAAGTCCTTTGTTTCAGACCTTCAAGAGAAAACTCAGATAGAAGTTTTTCTATTTACATCCAAAAAGCCCTTTGTTCCAAGAGGAGCAGAGGTGGGGAAGCAAGACCCATCTCCTTAAAAACCCTTGGCCTCAACCAGACTGCGTGCTCTGCCCTCTGCCTCTCTGTTGAGCCGCCCGCCTGGTCTGGCCAGGTGTACTCTCTCCACTCAACCATGTAACCTCACTCCTCCCCCCCCCCCCTGCCCCCAGTCCAAGCGACTGGGCACTCTCTTAGGCTCTATCTGGAGAGGTGCCCATCCATCCTTACGGATGTCCCTTCCCTAATAAACCTTGCTATTTTACCCCCCACCACCACCAAAAAAAAAAAAAAAAAAAAAAAAAAAAAAAAAAAAAAAAGAACCAAGATTCAAAGCCAGATCTATCTCATCCAAAACCTGGCTCCTTCTGAAGCAGAATGCTGCTTACCATGCCTCATGGTCAACAGTGCTGCCACATCTGTCATGAGGACTGCAGGTTACGTGCAATGGACCTAGAACTGCAGTGTCCTAGAATCCTCCTGCACACACGCATGTTGATGGGGCTGCTCCTCACTTGCTCCTGTCCAGGTCTCTTTTAGGAGCTAGACTCAGATTTTTCCATGCATACTATTCCACAATTCAGTCATCATCCATGTAACTAAGTACTAGGCACAGTGGATATAAACAGGAACACTGCCCAGATGAATAAGCAACATTGCAAATACCATAATCATCACGAGAGTCTTAAATAACCATATATATTTATCAGATTTAAAATAAATGAGACTCTGAAGTCACAAAATAGACAAGGAAAAGGAAGAACGGTTAAAAAAGATACAAGAAATAAGATTGAATATGGAAAATTTAAAAAGGAAAAAATAATCTATGTGATGTAAATTTGGCAACATAAACCTTTTTTTTTTTTTTTTTTTTTTTTTGACAGGCAGAGTGGACAGTGAGAGAGAGAGACAGAGAGAAAGGTTGGTTCACCCTCCAATGGCCGCCACGGCCAGCACGCTGCGGCCAGCGCACCGCGCCGATCCGAAGCCAGGAGCCAGGTGCTTCTCCTGGTCTCCCATGGGGTGTAGGGCCCAAGCACTTGGGCCATCCTCCACTGCACTCCCTGGCCACAGCAGAGAGCTGGCCTGGAAGAGGGGCAACCGGGACAGAATCCAGTGCCCCGACCGGGACTAGAACCCGGTGTGCCGGCGCCGCAAGGCGGAGGATTAGCCTACTGAGCCGCGGCGCCAGCCAACATAAACCATTTTTAAAAAGTGGTCTTTAAAAAAAAAGCTGTATTCACTATTGTACACCTGTGCATGTTTCCCTTTGCCTTCAGGGGCTCAGTATAACAGATAAAGTCAGAGGCCAGAACCCCCTCCTCCACTTTTTAAAATCTTTCATTTGCTGGTTCACTCCCCAGACACCATAACAGCTGGGGCTGAGCTGGGCCAGGTTGAAGCTAGGAGCCTGGAATTCCATCTGGGTTTCCCACACGGGTGGCAGAAACCCAAGTACTTGAGCCATCACCTGCTGTATCCCAGGGTGTGTATCAATAGAAAGCTGGAATTGGAAGCAGAATTCATTCAAACCCCGGCACTGTGATGAGATATGAGCCTCCCAAGCGGAGGCCACTGCACCAAACACCCACCCACTCTTCCATCTTCTGACTGCTAGCTTCTGTCCCCTCAACCCCCAACCAAATATCTGAGGGACCTGTCCTTGTTCAAAAGCCACGTATGGCAAGAAGTTTCTTTGCCTTTTCAGGGTCTCAACTTGGTCTGAAAATGGAGGGGTGCGTGAATAGGCACCAAGGACCTTCACACGACAGCCTGTGCCATCATTCTCTCACATCAGAGGCAGCAGGGGAATAAAGTCAAGAGACCGGGTTGGGCAAAGAGCTGTGTAAACTTTCCTTATCCATAAAATGGGGTTGGTATTAAAATCTGTATCACTGAGTTGCTTGATAGACAAATAAGATAATATACGGAAGTGTCCTTTTAAAAGGTAGGATAATCAAATGGTTTTATGTTTACCCTTCTGACAAAAGACATACATATTGAGTGCAAAAAGTACAAAAAAAGGAAAAGAAAAATCATGGAAAATCTCTTTTGCCATGCAGACCTCCTCCTGGAGATAATTATAGCTAACAGTTTGGTATACAGACTTCTTTTATTTATACACACTTATGTCTACCTGTGTATTTTATTATACAATTATGGATTTTAAAAACAAAAACAGCTCGATAACATTATATAAGGTTTTTGTTTGTTTTCTATAAGTGAGAATTTCCTAAAACACCAAACCAAAACTCATGGTCTGCAAACAGAACTGATTACCAGAAACTCTCCATATCAGCCTTGGCTCCTCTGACCCTAAGTACCAGCAGCATGTGTGTGTGTGTGTGTGTGTGTGTGAGAGAGAGAGAGAGAGAGCGAGCGAGCGAGCTAGACAGCAACAAAACTTCGAGAAATACTAAGTTCTATAACCCAATCTTAGAGATTTAAAGTGCTCTGAAAATTCCCACAATGGAGAAAACTGTCTAACTTTGTTTAATCTAGATTTACTGTATATGGTTTTAGCTAAGAATTTTTTTCTCATATAATACATTTTACCATCCCTTGCTCCTAAGGCTCCATGGAGTATTAGTGTGGTAAGCACTATTTTATAACATTTGAAATAAGGGCTATCCAGGTAAGGTTGTAAGATACAGGGGGAAAAAAAACAAAAAAGAGAAAAAAACTCAGGGTACCCACTTAAGCCTCAATTTCAGATATCAACAAATACATTTTCACATGTTTGTTTAAAAAATATTACTAAATTTTCTTGGATACAAGTGTGACTCAATTATTACATGGGGCATATTTATACTAAAAAATGGTTTCTTGTTTACTTGAAACTCAAAATTAGCTGGGCATCCCACACGTGATGTGGAAACTGAAGCAGTCAGGTCACAGAAACAGAGTCCCTAAGCACACCACCACACACTCAGAAAATGTGGAGGGAGGGGAGCAGAGTGTGAGGAACAAATTATCTCTGATAAATTCCAGACAATCAGCAGAGTAAAAAAGGGCAACAACTAAAATTTCAAGAAGGCATTAGTGGGCTGGGAATCTTTAGAATCTGGATCCAAATCCAGGGGACCGGCTCTGGCTGGCACACAACGCTCTCTGCAAGTGACAGCCCCAGAGCACTGGCCACCTTCCCTCAAGTTCTTCTTTGCAAGTTCATCTGCCTGTGGAGGGCGCTGTGCTCTACAAGTACATAGGCCCTGCTACCTTTAAGAACAGTGCAAGACCCCCTCTGCACTTACCCCACTGCTATGTTCAGTAAGTACACATTGACTTGAAAGCCTTTGATCCATCCTTCACTCTAACAAGGCTCTGTCCTAGGAAGCTCATTATTACTTAATTAGTAGGAGGCAATTACTAACCATTACTATAATCAACAGCTACAAGCTTACTTGCTTTACATCAGCTGCTAATTTCATGTTATTGCAAGTTAATTATTCTCCTTGGCCATGGATGTCAAACACACACCTGTGCCATGACTGCTTTTCATTCACCAGGTCATAAACTCCAACATCATTTATGTGCCCATTTACAGTTTACAAAAATGCTTTCGCAGACATGACCGAATCTGGGTCTCCTAACAACTGATGAGCTGCTTACTCATACTGCAGGTGAGGACGCAGAGGGTTTCCATGATGAAGTGACTCACCTGAAGTCACATAGCAGTGAGTCACGAGGTGGCCTCTGTATTCTGGCCACCTAGGATTTCTCCTCTTTGCCAGAGTGCACTGTGTTTTCCCAGGTCTCTGAGTATCTTGACCACCATTTGAACACACCGGGTGCCAAGAACTATGATAAATGTTTTCCATACATAATCTTATTTAATCTTTCCAACAGCCATCAGATAGTTATAATTATTTACATTATATAAAGAAATGGAGGAGGAGTCGGCACAGTATTGAAGCAAGTAAAGCCTCCTCCAGCAGTACTAGCATCCCCTATGGGTGCCAGTTCGAGTCCTGGCTGCTTCATTTCTGATCCAGCTCTCTGCTATAACCTGGGAAAGCAGTAGAAATGGCCCAAGTACTTGGGAAGCTGCACACTTATGGGAGACCTGGAAGAAGCTCCTGGTTCCTGGTTTCAGATCAGCCCAGCTCCAGCCATTGTGGCCATTTGGGGAGTGAACCAGAGGATGAAAGACCGTTCTCTCTCTGCCTCTGCCTCTCTGTAACTCTGACTTTCAAAAAAAAAGATAAGAAGCAACAGCCTTCATTCCTCTCATGCCTTTGTGCTGGATTCTGGAACAATCTAGAAAGAAAAAGAAAGAGATAGAGAGAGAAAAGAAGAAGAAGGAGGAGGAGCAGGAGGAGGGGTAAGGGGGAGGGAGGGGGGAGGGAAGAGGAGAGGAAGAGGGGAACAGGGAGGAGGAGGGAAGGAAGGAAGAAGGGGAGGGGGAGGAGGAGGGAAGGAAGGAAGGAAGGAGGAAGGAGAGGACAGGAGGAAGGAAAGAAAAGAAATGGAGGTTTGGAAAGGTTTATTAATTTGTTCAAAATCATACAGTTAATGAGTAAAACTGCTTCATGCAAAACTCAGACCTTGGATGGCATTGTGGCTGAGCAGGTAAAGCCACTGCCTTGTAGTGCCAGCATCCCATGTGGGCGCTGATGGAGACCTGGCTGCTCCAGTTCCAATCGAGCTCTCTGCTATGGCCTGGGAAAGCAGCAGAAGATGGCCCAAGTCTTTGGGCCCCTGCATCAGCACGGGAGAACTGGAAGAAGCTCTTGGCTCCTGGCTTCGGATTGGCACAGCTCTGGCCATTGCAGCCAATTGGTGAGTGAACCAGCGGATGGAAGACCTCTTTCTCTCTCTGCCTCTCCTTCTCTCTCTGTGTAACTTTGACTTTCAAATAAATAAATAAATAAATCTTTAAAAAAAAAAAAAAAAACAGATCTTTCTGGAAAGAAATTAAGTTGCAGCTCTCATTCCTTATTCCAAAATAAATTCCAGATGGATTCTAGATTTTGATCTAAAGACAAAAGCATGAAAATACTAGAAGAAAGTGATACATACACACACCTATAATTACTCAAAATTAAGGTGATGCTACAAAATAAATTGACAAATAAACCTTTTTAAATACTCTGCATACATGGCAAAATAACAAAACTGAAGGACTAAAATATCTGCAGTACATAAAATTAAGGTCTAATTTTGTTAAATGCAGAAAGAGTTCCTACAAATGAATAAACCAATAGGAAAAAGGGGGCTAAAGAACATGACCAGGTAGGTCACAAGAAAGGAAATAAAAATAACACATATTTTTAAAAAATGATCAGCCTCATAAGAATAAATTCAAACTCTACTGGATTTATGATTACAAGTCAAACTATAGAGGCTGGTGCTGTGGCACAGCAGGTTAAGCTACTGCCTGCAGTGCTGGCCCCCTATATGGGCACCAGTTCAAGTCTCAACTGCTCCACTTCCCATCCAGCTCCCTGCTTATATATCCAGGGAAGCAGCAGAAGATGGCCCAAGTGCTTGAGCCCCTGTACCTATGTCAGAGACAATGAAGCTCGTGGCTCCTAGTTTTGGCCTGGCCTAGCCCCAACCATTGTGACCATTTAGAGAGTGAACCAGTGGATAGAAGATCTCTTTCTCTCTCTGCCTCTCCCTCTCTGTAACTCTGCCTTTCAAATAAATAGGTTAATAAATCTTTTTTAAAAATTCAAACTATTGTGTATTTATGAGATGGTTTTATCATCTCAGATTAGCCATGTTCACTCCATATTGGAAAGAGTTTGGCAGAATGAGGCACTCATATACTACTGGTGGGCAGTAAATCAATGCAACCTCATGGACAGCAATATTGATTTAAAACTAAAAATGCTCTTATAATCCTCTAACCCAGCAATCACAGTTCTAAAAATCTATTAAACATTAATAATCACACCCATGTACAGAGAATATGTAGTAGGATATTCCTTATAATAGTGTTGGTAATAGCAATTACAAAGACAACTTAAAAGTCCATCAGCATGAAAACAGGCATATTGCAGCAATCATATATCAATGGACCACACAGCCTGCCATAGATGTCTGCAAAATGTATTAAGTGAAAGAAACGAGGTGTACAATGGTGTATATAAAAAGAAAGGGTGGGGAGCATATAATTCTGTATCTGTATATGCACAAAATAGTTTTGGAATGACATAAAAGAAACTGGCAACAGTTGCCCTGGAGAGGCAACACTATTTAGATTTTACTAGGAAAGAAGATAACCTCCAACTCTTAAATTATACCCTGGCTTTCATTTAATCTAGAATACTGCTTGAAAGGCTAAATATATGAGAATGGTCCTTTAAAAGAGTATCTGGAGGGCCAAAGTTATGACTCAGTGGGTTAAGATTCCATATGCGATGCCACATCCCGGATCGGAGTGTCCATTAGAGTCCCAGCTGATTTGCTTTCAAACCAGCTCCCTGGTAATACAGCTCCCTGGTAATAATGCACTTGGGAAGGTAGCAAATGATGGCTCAAGTACTTGGGACCTTGCCACTCACATGGGAGACCAGACATAGCTACTGGCTTCTGGCTTCTGCACGGCCCAGACCTGGCTATTTTAGCTAGCAGATGAAAGATCTCTCTCCCTTTCTTTCTCTCTCTCTCTCCCTCATGCGCTTTCACTCTGCCTTTCAAATAACTCTTTTAAAAAATATAATAATCTATTTGGGGTGCTCTATTTCTATCTTAGTGTCTTTGTCTTCCCTGTTGTATCCCTTCATGTGACAAGGACCAAAGGAAGAAATGTCCCACCCACAATCTGGAGTTGCTTTTCCCAGTTCACTGGGTATATAACTGCTTTCTTTATGAAATCACGTCTCAGCATAGCAAGTCCCTGAAAAAAGATTCATCCTTTCCAACATCCCTCAAAACCAAATACCCATCATATTATAGCGAAAACCAATTGATCAGTTTATTTGTGTCACTAACAAAAAGAAAACTCTCACACATTTGTACAGCTTAGAAATTACTCTTACTGCACTCTGACACAGAGTGTCTCCCCATTTTACAGAGATGGGATTTGAAACCAAGACAGTGACTTGCCTCCAGCCACATAGCCTGTAAGCAACAGTCAGAAGGGCAGATACAGGGCCCCTGACTCTAAGTGTTGCTGCCAGAAAAAATAAGGTCTGCAAACATATATCCCACTGGGCAAGGCCAGGGTTATAACCACCAGGGGCAAATGGCATGGATCCCTGAAAAGAGGAGAGAGTTCAAAAACAGTATTTAGAATATTTTTTAAGACATGATAAAAATAAAAGTGAAAAAAAAGCAGGTCTGAGATCTGCAACACTACTTTCATAAATGAAGACAATAAAATATTTTATTCTTTCTATATATCATCTTTTATGTTTTCATATTTCCTAGAAATATAGATTTAGAGTTCCAAACTTGTGTGAAAGATGAAAATTAATCCATAAGGCAGCATTTCATCAGCACTAACTTAAGCAAACATCTAAATTACTGTAACTTTAGTGCTCTTTCATTTGTCCTAGTAAGAGGGTTCCTGCACTGAGCACAGATTTGGTTTTCTAGAAGAGAAGGGAGGGGCCACGACTTGAGTCCCACTTGAGCTTGCATTCAGTTAACTCCCCAAGCACAGCTAATTTGTTTTGTATCACAGCACCTGGGAGCAGGTGGTACCTAACAGACCTGAATGTCCCTAGAAATGCTAGCACTTCATTTCCTAGGAGAAGAAAAAAGATCCCCTCTCACTTATTAATCTCTTTCCAAGATGGGGAGCTGTTGATTGCAAAACATGTTTTTTGAACTGAGCTAAAAAAGGCCCTTGCAGACGCAGCTTGCAGCTTCCGTCTTCTGCATGAGCAGGGGAGGCTCCCTCTGTTGTCCTTTTCCAACAATAAACAATATCGCAGCAAAGAGCTCTGGGGTTTTGCCCTGCTGCCCTCGCTGTTGTGTTCTCTAAATCAGGGCCTCTCTCTAATCTTTGCTCTGCAGAAGCTTTCCTGCGCCTGTTTGGCTGGATGGGAGGGGCCTCCTTATTGGCGTCTTCAGTCTCCTCCCCCAGTCTGAGCACACAATGCAGCCTGGCTGAGCGGCCAGAGGTCAAGGCCAAAGCCCAGAACTGGGCTTGAGCATCTCCCCTGCTGCTTCTCCACCCAGCAGCCAGAGGCCTACCAAGGACAGAGGTGTCTCCTCCCTTACTGGGGAGACATCTGGATCTGAACTAGTCAAACAGGTTCCCTGCTCACTGGAAGCAGGAGAAAAAGTAAAGGGAAGTAGCTGCATGCTCTGGGATCCACACAGAATGAAGATGAAATGCAGGAAGTCTCCCAAGTTTGTGACAGGGTGTGTGTCATGCAAAAGAAAGATGATTTGTCCGGGGCCCAGGTGCTTCACAGGCGCCAGCCCATTTCATCTTGAAACAGCCCTGTCGAGCAGCACCTCTTAGATATGGTAAATATCAGCTTTTACATCTATAGAGCATTCAGTTTGCTAAACACTTTCCTATACATCATCTTATCTGTACCCTGGCAGATTCCTACAGGAAAGATAGGGTACAAGCCTCCCTCAACACAGCCCCCCAACACATACGTGCATGCCATAAACCATCTATCACCCAGGCGTGCAAACTGTCTCCTGGAAATGCAGCTTGAATTCCTCCTCAGCTCCACTTTTGTCCCAAACTGTACCTACGTGGCTCGGTTCTTGTGAGTTCTCACCCAGTCAGTATACCATAGCCGTCTATCCAGGATCCTTGGTGCTAGCCCAGGTGTTTTCCTAAAAGTGCCTACTAAGTCTCAGTCATGAGAATGAAGTTTAAAGCCCTCAGGTGAGGGTAACAAGACTCTATAATTTGGCCAGCGCCGTGGCTCACTGGGCTAATCCTCCACCTTGCGGCGCTGGCACACCGGGTTCTAGTCCCGGTCGGGGCGCTGGATTCTGTTCCGGTTGCTCCTCTTCCAGTCCAGCTCTCTGCTATGGCCAGGGAGTACAGTGGAGGATGGCCCAAGTACTTGGGCCCTGCATCTACATGGGAG
Source organism: Oryctolagus cuniculus (assembly GCF_964237555.1). Classification (NCBI taxonomy): domain Eukaryota; kingdom Metazoa; phylum Chordata; class Mammalia; order Lagomorpha; family Leporidae; genus Oryctolagus; species Oryctolagus cuniculus. The sequence goes on from NC_091432.1 coordinate 74,035,161, forward strand.
ACCAGGATAAGTACCTGGCTCCTGCCATCAGATCAGCGCGGTGCGCCGGCCGCAGCGGCCATTGGAAGGTGAACCAACAGTAAAGGAAGACCTTTCTCTCTCTCTCTCTCTCACTGTCCACTCTGCCTGTCCCAAAAAAAAAAAAAAAAACCACCCTCTATAATTTGCCCTAAATTCATCTATTTTCAGTCCCCATTTACCGTCACCTCCATCACATAGACCTTTCTTTTTTTCTCCAAATACCCCACATACTTAAATGCATTCACACCTTTGCATATGCTCTTCCCCCTTTCTCCTTATCATTTTTTTTTTTAAAGATTTATTTATTTATTTGAAAGGCAAAGTTACAGAGAGGCAGAGGCAGAGAGAGAGAGAGAGGTCTTCCATCCTCTGGTTCACTTCTCTAGTGGTTGCAATGGTGAGAGCTGGGCCGATCCAAAGCCAGGAGCAAACAGTGTCTTCTAGGTCTCCCATGTGGGTGTAGGGGCCCAAGGACTTGGGTCATCTTCCACTGCTTTCCGAGGCCTTGGCAGACAGCTGGATCGGAAGTGGAGCAACTGGGTCTTGAACAGGTGCACCTATGGGATGCTGGCATAGCAGGCAGTGGCTTTACCACTATGCCACAGCACCAGACCCCAAACTTTTTAAGATGAAGCTCAGGTGCTCACACCTGGAATTTCTTCCATATACTTATCCCATGCAGAAGGAATGTCTTTTCTTCTGTATATTCACAACAACTAAAAATGTATTATTTACTTGAAAGAAAAAGTAACAGAGAAAAAGGGAGAGACAGAGAAAGATCTTCCATTGGCTGGTTCACTCCTGAAATATCCACAACAGCTGGGGCTGCACTAGGCCAAAGGCAAGAGCCAAGATCTCTACTTGTGTCTTCCATGTACACATCAGGAACCAAGTACTTGGAACATCATCCACTGCCTTCTCATACACATTAGCAGGAAGCTGGATAATAAGTGGAGGAGTTGGGATGCTATCGGCTTATGCTGCTGTGCCATGACACTGGACCCAGTTGAACAACCCCTCTGGAACCCAACAAACAATGCATTGTATTGTGATTATTACTTCACCTTTTCTAAATTCTGAGTTCCTCAAACTAGAATTCACTAAGTATTTATTGGAGAAATGGGTAAAAATAGGAAAATGTTTAAGCCAAAATAGCAGTGTCTTTCAAGGACTTCTAGATCTCAAAAAAGCCTAGGAACTCAAGAATTGAAATAAATATGCCACAGGGTACAGCTGAAGGGCTGGGTGGAAGATGCAGTTGAGTAAAATTCACAAATAGACAGAATCTGAGGGAAAGCTTCTGATGCTAGGGACCAAAAAAGCAATGGGGTCCAAACCTCTGTCCAGATAAATGGATAAATGGTCCCTAATATTGACCCAGGCCAATGGCATTAAAAATCAACAGGTGAAATATCAAGAGGCACAATTTTCCTCAATAGCAAGTTTTCAATATTCATCAAGAGTCTGAACAAAGTCCATAATTTTTGATCCAGCAATTCTGCTTCTAGGAATTTTCCTAAGGAATGATTCCAAGATGTTCTCAAAGGTTTATTCACAAAAAAGTTCATTCCAGTATTTCTCAGAAGAGTCCTCCAAGATGGAAGCAGAAGTAAAGCCTCTATCCCATAGTAGGGAAGCAGACACTTTGATAGAGCCATAGGTGTAGAATTATGAACACACACTTGGGAGGAAATACATTTTAGAAATTGTCTGGGTATGGACAGCCACTGTGGCACAGCAAGTTAAGCTGCCGCCTGCAATGACAGCATCCCATATGAGAGCTGGGTGAAGGCTGCAGTTGCTCCACTTCCAAACCAGCTCCCTGATAATGTACTTGGGAAAGCATAGAAGATGGCCCAAGTGTTTGGGTCCCTGCCACCCATGTAGGAGGCCCTGAAGGAGCTCCAGGTTCCTGACTTTGGCCTGTCCCAACCCTAGCCATTGTGGCCTTTTGGGAACTGAATCAGTGTTTGGAAAATCTGCCTGTCTCTCTCCTTCTCTCTGTAACTCAGTCTTTGAAACAAATAAATGTTGGTTTTTTAAAATTATTTATTTTGAAAGAGAGAGAAAGAGAGAGGAAGGGAGGGAGGGAGGGAGGGAGAGGGAGAGGGGGAGAGGGGGAGAGGGGGAGAGAGAGAGAGAGAGAGAGAGAGAGAGAGAGAGAGAAATCTTCCACCTGCTGGTTCACTCCCCAGATAACCAGCTCTGGGCCAGGCCAAAGCAAGATGCCAGGAGCTTCATCCAGGTCTCCCACATGGGTGGCAGGGGCCAAACATTTGGGCTATCTTCTGCTGCCTTCCCAGGCCATTAGCAGAGAGCTGGTTTGGAAGTGGAGCAGCTAGGACTTGAATCAGCACCCACATGAGATACCGGCATTGCAGGCAGCAGCTTTACCTTCTGCACCATAACATCAGCCCCAAATAAATGAATCTTTTAAAAAAATTCTCTGAGGCCGGCGCCGCAGCTCACTAGGCTAATCTTCCACCTTGCGGTGCCAGCACACCGGGTTCTAGTCCCGGTCGGGGCGCCGGATTCTGTCCCGGTTGCCCCTCTTCCAGGCCAGCTCTCTGCTGTGGCCAGGAGAAGCACCTGGCTCCTGCCATCCGATCAGCGTGGTGCGCCGGCCGCAGCGTGCCGGCCGCGGCGGCCATTGGAGGGTGAACCAACGGCAAAGGAAGACCTTTCTCTCTGTCTCTCTCTCTCACTGTCCACTCTGCCTGTCAAAAAAAAAAAATTGAAAAAAAAAATTCTCTGAGAGGTAGGATTATGGATAGCTTATTTTCTTCTTTATCCATCATATATTTTCTGAATTTTCTTCCATAAAAATGACTATTTTGAAACAATGTGCACTGAAACATCAGAGGGCTCAACAGTGTTGATGGGAACATAAGACATGGCATTCAGGTGGCATGTACCAATGCCATCTCACTAGTCCAAGTGATCAATTTCAGTTCACAATTGATCACACTGATAGGTCTAAGAGTCAAAGGGATCACACAAACAAGTCTAGTGTCTGCTAATACTAGCTGATAGAATCAAAAAGGGATAGAACTATCCATCATGGGAAGCGGGATACATAGTAGACTCATAGAATGGCAGATGTCCTAAATAGCATTCTGACCTCAGAATCAGCCCATAATGCATTCAGATCCGGCTGAAAAGCCCATGAGAGTATTTCAGGCATGGAAAGCCAAGACACTGTGGAAAAAAAAAAAAAAAAACACCTAAATGGAAGATCTCTGCAAGTGAGATCCCAGTGGAAAGAACTGGGCCATCAAAGAAGAAGGTACCTTTCTCTGAAGGGAGGAGAGAACTTCCACTTTGACTATGACCCTGTTGGAATAAGATCGAAGTCGGTGAACTCAAAAGGCTTCCATAGCCTTGGCAACTCATGACTAGAGCCTAGGGAGATTACTGATGCCATAAACAAGAGTGTCAAATTGTGAAGTCAACAACAGGAGTCACTGTGTACTTACTTCTCTTGTGGGATCTGTCCTTAAGTGTTGTCCAATGTGAAGTAATGCTATAACTAGTACTGAAACAGTATTTGACACTTTGCGTTTCTGTGTGGGTGCAAACTGATGAAATCTTTACTTAATATATACTAAATCTATCTTCTGTATATAAAGATAATTGAAAATGAATCTTGATGTGAATGGAATGGGAGAGGGAGCGGGAGATGGGAGGGGTGTGAGTGGGAGGGAAATTATGGGGGGGGGGAAGCCATTGTAATCCATTAACTGTACTTTGGAAATTTATATTTACTAAATAAAAAAAAAATACACACACACACACACAAAAAGACATGGGCATTCGCATTAAGCTAGTGTCCATCCACACTCAATCAACCTTTTAGAAAGCAGGATCTTATTTGGCACAAATCAAAAGTTCAAACCTTTCATACAGTGAGTTCACTGCTGGAAATTCACTTTAAGGGAAAAAACTGAACTAAATCATAACATTAAATGAACAAAAATGCTCATTACGTTTTATCTAAAGAGTAAAAGAATTGGAAACCATCCAAATGTCCGAACAGAGATAGAACATTAACACCAAGGAATGCAGGGCAGCCATGAGAAATGCCAATAATGAAAGCTATGTAGAATATAAAATAATGTTGACAATAGGCTATAAAATGGAAAGAATACATAAAGCTTCATTAGTCATGACTACAGCTATGTGAACAAGGGCATTTTGAAAGTAAAATGCTGTACTACGATTATGGGATTAGAAGAAGCTTTTTATATTTTTTAAGTTTTGTCTTTTTTACATGTGTTTAACGGTTTGCATCCACAGACACTTTTTTTTAACCTGGAAAAACATAGAAAAAAGCAAAATAAATTGTCAGTAGGAACACAATCATTGTCAGCATTTTTGATGTGCTCCTCCTAGTCACTTTTTCCTGTGCACTTAGTGTTTTTTTTTGTCTTTATCATTGTAATCTAGTCAACATTTTCTTGAAAGCTGTTACAAAATAATTTCAATTTTTAAAAAGCAGAGAATTTAGGGACTGGTCTTCTGGCACAATGGGTTAAATCGCAGCTTGTGATGGTGGTATCCCATATCAGAGTGCTGGTTAGAGTTTCAGCTGCTTTGCTTCCAATCAAGCTTTCTGTTACTGCACCTGGGAAGGAAGCAGAAGATGGCCCAGGAACTTGGGCCGCTGATATAAATGTAGGAGAACAGGAGGGAGTTCCTGGCTCCAGGCTTTGGCCTGGTCCTGATCTTACTGTTGTACAGCCTTTTGGGGGAATGAACAAGTGAATGGAAGAGTCTCTCTTTTTCTCTCCCTTTCTCTCTCTTTCTCTGTCACTCTGCCTTTCAAATAAATGAATAAATCTTTAAAAAATATTAGAATACATAGTGAGTTATTTCAAGAATTATCAAGAAACCTCATATACTGTGCATTTGTAAGCAAAAACACAAATAATGCACCATCCTGACAATTTAGATAAGTTGATCAAAGTTTCTAACGCATGCATATGACCATCAGACCTATGCTGGTAGCTCTAAGCAAAGAGCATGGAAAGAATTTTGTTAATAAAGTTGATGCAATCAGAAATTAGAAGAAATTCTGCAAACTTTGAAAAGAGGATGGCACAATGATATACTAAGTTCTTTTATTGGAAAAAGGTTTGAAAGGAACAAATCCAATCAGTCTTTAGGACCAGAATATTTAACTTATATCTCTCACTGTTTGCTCCTGTCCACCTGTCCCAACCTTCACTGAGGCCAAACCCTTGTAGTTGGGCAGCAGCTGCTGTGTTCCACCTGCCCTCCCTGCCTTCTTCCTGCTTCCCGCATCCATGCAGTCCTTCCTCCACCCTGCTGCCCAAGGCAGTGCAGATCTTCACACACAGGCCTAGCTGGCATCCATATGCCACCCCAGACTTCACTAGAGAGAGAAACTCAGGCAGGGAAAAACACTAAGAATTGCGTGGCTCTGCCACCCATGAAATGAGTGTGGGCCTGGAGAATGAGACAGGAGGCTGAGTCTGCTGTCACCATGGAGGGACTGTTTCTGCAGGAGTATGTTGGTTTTGTGCTTTTTAGACAACAGGGTCCCTGAATACAAACCAACTATTCATCTACGGTATGCGTGTCCAAAGACACTGCCCTCTGTTCCAAGAATAGAGGAAAAGCCGCTGCCTTGCACTGACTGAGATATGGAATGCCCTTGCTAACAGAGCAAACCTTACTCAGAGTCAAGGAGAAATGAAACTCGGCCTATTTTGTCTTAGATACTTTTAGAAGCAAAGCCCTGTGCAAGCTGCAATGGGACTCTGCTGCAACCTTTCCAAAGAACAAATCTGATCATATCATTCCCACACTTAAATCCCATCGGGGCGGCTGGCCGCCTCCACAAAGTTATCTGCAAGAAGATACACTGCCTGGTTAAGACGGCCACTTTGAGGCCAACTACCTGTGTCTGAATCCTGTGGCTGTCCTCCATGCACCGCTGGTAACCTGGGGCTGCTGGTAACCTCTATGCTCCTGGTACCTGTGTTTCTTTATTTGTAAATGGGACAACAGCTGTGCCCACCTCAAAGGGTTGCTGTGAATATTAAAGGAATTAATACCATAAAGCACAAAGTGGCATATAAACCATAGTTCCAGGGACGGTTATACCGCCTTGACCTGAACTTCTCATGATCTTTGTGTTACTATCTACCATGATCAGCCAGCCCCATGCTCCACATCCCCCAGAATGTGGACCCTGAGGGTGGATCGGAGCCAGCTTGATCCCTCCATACCTCTACTCACGGTCCTTCTCCTCTCATACCTTTGAGAACTTCTTCCCCCTCCCCATCGGAATTAGTCATTCCCTGCTTTGTATGTCCTCTACGCCCCACACAGGCTTTTGCCACAGATGCTTTATTATCTTGCTTTATGTATCTTGCTGCCTCCATCAGGCCATAAAGACAGAGTCTCCTCTCAATTGCTGTCTGTATTTCCAGTGCCCAGCTCTTCAGTAAACCCTAAATAATTATTTATTAAACAAATGCAAAGGAAACATCAATCACAACACATAAAAGCTGAGAACACTTTTCTGAGAATCTACCAGAATGAGGAAGTCAAACACCAAAATACTTTGTTCCTAAGGGGAGTTAACTGGTAAACATCACATAACCAAAGAGAAGAAGATTTTATTTTCCCGAGAGAAAGCCAAACCTTGTCATAATGCAGTATCTCTGTGTGCACTGGGGGAGGAGACAGAAGCAACATTAAAAATGGTTCTAGGCTATCTGACATGGAATATTCATTGAATAGTGCTTTTTAAGCCCTTTCTTCAGAAAGTCATGCTTGACTGGACATGCTTTTCACCTTGCCCCAAATGCAGATTTTGACAACGCAGGGGCAGGTGTTTGGCACAGCAGTGAAGCTGCCAATTTGGTACGTCTGTATCTCATGTCGGAGTGCCTGGGATCAAGTTCCATCTTCTCCACTTCCCATACAGCTTCCTGCTAATGCATACGCAGAAGGTAGCAGATGATGGATCAAGTACCTGTATCCCTGTCACCCATGTAGGAGACCTGGATTGAGTTCCACGCTCCTTGCTTTGGCCTGGCCCAGTCCTGGATGCCCAGATGTTGTCGACATCTGGGGAATGAAACAGTGGGGGAAAAAAACCCTCTCCCTCTCCCTTCTCCTCCTCCCTCTCCCTCTTCCTCATCTCTGCCTTTCAAATAAAACAAGAACATATAAATAAAAGTTTTTAAAAAACAAAATACTGCAGGGGCCCGTGCTGTGGCAAAGTGGGTAAAGCCACTGCCTGCAGTGCTGGCATCCCATATGAGCGCCGGTTCGAGTCCCAGCTGCTCCACTTCTGATTCAGCTCTCTGCTATGGGCTGGGAAAGCAGTAAAAGATTGCCCAAGTCCTTGGGCTCCTGCACCTGTGTGGGAGACCCGGAAGAAGCTCCTGGCTCCTGGCTTTGGATCGGCATGGCTTTGGCCGTTGTGGGGCCATCTGGGGAGTGAATCAGCAGATGGAAGACTTCTCTCTCCTTCTCTGCCTCTTTGTAACTCTGCCTTTCAAATAAATAAATAAACCTTAAAAAAAAAAGTTTGAAATGCCTCTTAGACATCTATGAGGGTATAAGTCTGAAGTTCCAGGGAGTTTGAGGCTGGATACACAATTGAGAGTCATTAGCCAATGATTGCTATTGAAAGTCACTGGATTAGAAAAGCATATTTCGGGGCCAGCACCATGGCTCACTAGGTTAATCCTCTGCCTGCGGTGCCGGCATCCCATATGGGCGCCGGGTTCTAGTCCCGGTTGCTCTTCTTCCAGTCCAGCTCTCTGCTGTGGCCCGGGAGGGCAGTGGAGGATGGCCCAAATGCTTGGGCCCTGCACCCGCATGGGAGACCAGTAAGAAGCACTTATCTCCTGGCTTCGGACTGGCGCACTGCCGGCTGTGGCGGCCATTTGGGGAGTGAACCAATGGAAGGAAGACCTTTCTCTCTGTCTCTCTCTCTCACTGTCTGTAACTCTACCTGTCAAGTAAACAAAAAAAAAAAAAAAAAAAAAAAAAAAAAAAAAAACTAAAGTCACTGGATTAGAAGAGTGTATTTCAAAACCTGGGACACATCTCCATTTAGAGGTTGAGGAGAGCCTGGGAGGTAGGACAAGACCCAAGGAAGCAGAATATCAGAGAAAACAGTGATCAGCCTTGTCAAATGCTGCTGAGAAAATAAGTAAGATTAAAACAAAGAAGTAGTCTTAGATGTGGTAACACAAAGGTCATCAATTGACAGACACCAGGAGAGCCCTGGTAACAATAGGAAGAGATCAGAGTAAGGAGGGGGCAAGGAGGAGGGAAATCAAATACAAAACCACAGACAGCTTATAAGTCTCACTCAGGAAAAGAATATAGAAACTAGAAGACAGCTTTAGAGGGATATATAATGTCAGCACATTTGCAACATCGAAAAGACATAATTAGAAAAGGTTCTGGGAATGAAGGAATTGGTTTGTTTTCAGATAAGAAACTATACAGCATATGTAGTTGCTACTGAGGATTATCCATTGATGAGGGTTAATTTAGTGATGGCAGAGAGAGGCACATAAATCCATTTTATAAAGATCTGGAAGACATAATCACATCATCACATCACAGGGGCCCAAGGTTAAAAGAAAAACTGGTAAGCAGGGGAGCTGGAATACCAATCCAGGTTTGTTTTGACTCCTCTGTGTATCCTTTTTCCATCACATCATTTACCATGATATATACAGCCACATTTGCAAAAAATCCCAACTCCAGGCTCTGAAGATAATCAGAGTAGAGTTGGAAAGAATCTTCAGAGAACTTGAGAGAGCCAATGCTAACACACACCCCCTCCTCACTCCTCCTCTGTTCCTCACACAGATTTCCATTACTGCATTTCCCTCTAGTCTCATTTATGTTTGCCCATCTGGCTGGAGACCTACTTACTAACTGTAGGACCCTCAATTGTTGCCTTTCTATATTTAGAGTGGGTTTGACAAGAGGATGCGGAACACAAGAAAAGTCACAATGCAATGTGAGTGGAAAAACTGTAGGAAATACACTCTCCAGGGAGTTAAGAAGGTAGTAAAGAGAGTTTTAAAATGTAATTACATATATATTTATATTTATTTATATATACAAATATCTTCAGCAAAAGTGAAGATGGAAATAAAGGTGCAGGGTCATTTTATCCCTTTCCCCTTTACCTGGTTATGTCAGGTAGAAAGTGACCGTAGATCCTCCAGGAAGTGGCTCCTTGTCACCTGTTTTCCATACCTAACCCTGTTCTATCACATGGCAACATAACCTGTTCCCCACCTGCATCATTCTCTCACCTAGCTTTCCAATATGTGTTCTAGCTTGTCTCTCCCTTGCAACAGAGCTGCTATCTCCCCCCACAAAGCCCTCCCTGATCTGTCCTCTGAACCTTCATAATACTAAATGACTAGTACCACAAAAAAAATTAGTTCTTGACCAACTTAGGTTTTAAAACTATTCTCTGGGGACAGGCATTTGGCTTAGTAGTTAATACGCCACTTTGGACGCCCAAATCCCACACTGGAATGCAGGATTCAAGTCCCAGCACCATGGCCAGAGTTGTGGTGTAGTAGGTAAAGCCAACGCCTGTGACATGTGCCAGCTGCTCCACTTGTGATCTAGCTCCCTGCTAATGGCCTAGAAAAAGCAAAATAGATGGCCTAAGTGTTTGGGTTCCTCCCACCCATGTGGGAGACCCAGATGAAGCTCCTGGCTCCTGACTTCAGCCTGGCCCAGAGCTGGCTATTACAGCCACCTAGGGAGTGAACCAGTGGATGAAGATCTCTGTTTCTCCCTCTCTCTCCCTGTAACTCTGACTTTCAAAATAATTAAATCTTAGGCCGGCGCCACGGCTCAATAGGCTAATCCTCCACCATGCGGCGCCGGCACACTGGGTTCTAGTCCCGGTCGGGGCGCCGGATTCTGTCCTGGTTGCCCCTCTTCCAGGCCAGCCCTCTGCTGTGGCCCGGGAGTGCAGTGGAGGATGGCCCAAGTCCTTGGGCCCTGCACCCACATGGGAGAAGCATGCCGGCTGTGGCGGCCATTGGAGGGTGAACCAACAGCAAAAAGGAAGACCTTTCTCTCTGTCTCTCTCACTGTCCACTCTGCCCGTCAAAATAAATAAATAAATAAATAAATAAATCTTAAAATAAAAAAAAAAAGTCTCAGCTCCATTCTCTATTCCAGCTTCCTGTCAATGTACACCCTGGGAGGCAGCAGGTGATGACTCAAGTACTTGGGTCCCTGCCACACAGATAGGAGACCTGAAGTGAGTTCCCAGCTGATAGTATCTGGGGAGTGTACCAACAGATAGGACTCCCCCCCCCCCACATTAAAATAAAAACTATTATCTAGTTCAAGTACCAGAGTGGAAGCAAGAGCACAATTATTGGCCACTGTGAATTTGAGACGTAGTTTCTTAGTAGAAATAGTCACATGGACTGGGTTGAAAGTGTGGCTGTCTTCCACTTTTGACAAGATAAATGACCCTGGGGAAGTTGCTCTCTGTACTTCTGTTCTCCCATTAAGAAATGGGACTACTACCTACCTCATAGACTACTGCGAGACTTACACAGAATACTTTTGAAAAGCACCTGTCACAGTGCCTGGCCTACAGTAAGTGCTCTATAAATATTAATCCCCTTCCTCCTAATAACTTTATGAATGTTAATTTTATGTCTTCAACAATATGTTCTTGAGGATAGGTCACACATTTAATGTATGTCATTAGATCATGCACAGTCCCTACCACACAGCCCAACACATTGCAGGCACTCGATTAAAGACCTTCTTGGTTTGCTCTCAAGAAAAATGTTGCCTGTAGGAATGCCTTACATTCAGTAGCCCAGGGTTTTCCTAATGGTGGTACTGAGAGAACCGCATTAAACTCATCCAAAGAGATCCTTAAAAATAATATTGCTAGATACCTTCCTAGATATTCTTATTAAGAAAGGCTTGTTAATTAACTTCCAAAGAATAAGACAGGGCTTTCAATTTCTTACTATATATACATACATTTTATATATATATATTTTACACTATATACATTTTTATACTATATACATTTTACTGTATATACTCTTTGTTGCTTTATTTTTTTTTTTTTTATAATAAGTACTATTTACACAAGCCATGTGCTGGATAGTCTACTCTTCTGCTGAAAAGCCCACAATGGCTTTTCATGGTTTTCAATATCAGGTCCAGAGCTCTTCAATTTGTTTATAACATCCTCTCGGAGAACTTCTCCAGCCTCACTCCTCACGTAGCTCACATTTCATATCCCAGCTATAATGAATTCCTCATGACTTTTCCTCCCTCCCTCCCTCCCTCCCGCCCTCTCTCTCTCTCTCTCTCACACACACACACACACACATCCAGGCTTTAGGAGACAGATGGAAGCTTAGTCCTTCCAGTCCCCACACTCTCACTCCACCTTCCTCAGGAGTCATCTCCTCCTGGAAGATTTCCTGGATTTGCCACCTTCACTCTTCTCTTCCCACACCCCAAATGGAGGTTAGAGTCTCCTATTTGGTTCTCCCATAATACCTTGTACATGGCTTAATCACTGCAGTTACCCCACTGTTCATAATTATTTACAGGATGACATGCTCCAAAACGAGGGCTCCTTGAAGGGAAGGAGTGGGTTGTACTCACCTGTGTAGCCCAGTACTTATGTCTACATTGCCTTTCTGATGCTTTTTTCCTCATTTATGAAATGGGAAGAATATCATCTACTTGCAAGGTTGAGATAGAGTATTAAAAGCTTACCATAGGCATACAAGAAGCTTTCAGTATTCATGGCATACACCAGGCCTTCAGCACATTCACTTTACACTCTAAGCCTCTTGTGTTTTTGCTTTCCAATTCTGCTCTTTAGGTCTAGCATCTTCTACTGGCCCTGTGTTCCCAGTGCAAACCTCCCCACCAGTATCCATATGGCTGAGCAGTGAGAGTCTCCAGGTCTACACTTCTCTTGGACTCCTATTCCTCTGGCCCCTAGGATGACTCAGCTAAAAGACTCAGCTAAGAGTCTCAGCTAAGAGCACAAGGCAATGTCCCAGATGCAGTAAAAAGTGATAAGACAGAGCCGGTATTGTGGCATAGAAGGTTAAGTCGCTGCCTAGTGTGCTGTCATCCCATATGGGCAGCAGTTCAAATCCTGGCTCCTCCACTTCTGATCTAGCTCCCTGCTAAGGCACCTGGGGAAGCAACAGAAGATGGCCCAAGTGCTTGGGCCCCTGCACCAGCATGGGAGACCTGGAAGAAGATCCTGGCTCCTGGCTTCAGCCTGGCCCAGCCCTAGCTGTTGCAGCCATTTAGGGAGTGAACCAGCAGATAGAAGGTTTCTCTCTCTCTCTCTCTCTCTCCCCCTGACTTTCAAATAAAAAAAAAAAAAAAAGTGAAGACATACCCAAGGAATGCATGATTGTACAATCTCCTAGAGGGGAGGAGACAGATGGGGACACAACTAGACAAATGAGGACACAACTAAACAGTACAGTAAGATGGAAATTTTATCTCTAGGGACAAACAGGAAAGCCTTAGAGAAAGTGGCATTTGGAGCCAGTACTATGGTGTAGAAGGTAAAGCCTCCACCTGCAGTGTCAGCAGGGTGCCGGTTTGAATCCGTTTTGATCCAGCTCCCTGCTAATGTGCCTGGGGAAGCACCAGAAGATGGCCCAAGCACCTACGTGGGACCTGGAAGAAATTCCTGGCTCCTGTCTTCAGCCTGGTCTAACCCTGGCCTTTGCAGCCATTTGGGGAATGAACCAGTGGATAGAAGATCTCTCTCTCTCTCTCTCTCTCTCCCTATATATATATATATAGAGAGAGAGAGAGAGAGAGAGAGAGATCTTCTATCCATATATATATATATATATCTCCCTATATATATAGGGAGATATATATATATATATATTTCTGCCATTCAAATAAATAAATAAATCTTTTTTTTTTAAAGTGGCATTGGAATTGGACCACAGAGGATGGATTTAAGCAAGGGGTTGCTTCCAGAGTTGCATGTGTTCAACAAAACACAACATCAAAATGTTCCTGCTTCTCAAATTACTAAAGTAAATCTAGGAAATTCTGCCTACTTAATACCACTCTAGGAGAGTCACAATGCACAATAACAAGCCTTGGAGGTGTTTTTAATTAAGGAACTCCATTTAACTTGTGCTTAATCTAGCACCCCAAGTTTGTCTGATCACTGGTTCCCTATTTCTTTCCTTCCGGGTAATACACTTTAACAAACAACAATTTGGAGCTAGTGTTGTGATGCAGAGGGTTATGCTGGCATCCCACATCAGAGCACCAGTTCAAGTCCTGACTGTTCCACTTCTGGTCCAGCTCCTGCTGATGTGCCTGGAGAAGCAGCAGAAGATGGCCCAAGTATTTGGGCCCCTGCCACCCATGTGGAAGATTCAGATGGAGTACCCAGTTCCTTGCTTCAGCCTGGCCTAGTTCCAGCTATTGGGGCTCTTTGGGGAGCGAAGGTATCTTTCTCTGTCTCTCTCTCTGTCACTCTGCCTTTCATGTAGATAAAGTAAATCTGTTTTACAAAGTAAAGAAAAAGAGGGGTCCGGTGCTGTGGCATAATGGGTAAAGATGCGGCCTGCTGTGCAGGCATCCCATCGAATCCTGGCTGCTCTACTTCCCATCCAGCTCTCTGCTATGGTCTGAGAAAGCAATAGAACAGCCCAAGTCCTTGGGCCCCTGCATCAGCACGGGAGAACTGGAAGAAGCTCCTGGCTCATGGCTCCAGATCGGCACAGCTCTGACCATTGCAGCCAATTGCAGAGTGAACCAGGAGATGGAAGACATCTCTCTCTCTGCCTCTCCTTCTCTCTCTGTGTAATGCTGACTTTCAAATAAATAAATAAATCTTAAAAAAAAAAAAAAGAAAAGAGAAAGAAACAACAGGTTAACTGTTACCCTTTCAATGCTTTATGTATGTTTGAATTACAATAGGACCACACATAGACAATATCTGACATCAGCATTTTTTTGAAAGATTTATTTATTTAAAAGTCAGAATTACCCAGAGAAAGAAAGAAAGAAAAGCAGAAAGGCAGAGTGAGAGAGAGAGGTCTTCCATCTACTGGTTCACTTCCCAGTTGGCCGCAACAGCCGAAGCTGTGCTGATCTGAAGCCAGGAGCCAGGAGCTTCTTCTGGGTCTCCCGGGCGGGTGTAGGGACCCAAAGACTTGGGCCATCTTCTACTGCTTTCTCAGGCCATAGCAGAGAGCTGGATTGGAAGTGGAGCAGCCGGGACTTGAACCAGCACCCGTATTGGATGACAGCACTGCAGGCGGCAGGCAGCTTTACCTGCTACACCACAGTGCCAGTCCCATATCAGCATTTTTTTGAACAGTTATTTATTTGAGACAGTGAGAGAGAGATCTCCCATCTGTTGATTCAGTCTCCTAATGTCAGCAACTGCTAGGACTGAGCCAGGCCAAAACCAGCCTCCCATGTAGGTGACAGGGACCCAACGACTTGAACCATAATCAGCTATTTCCCAGGGTTCACAATAGCAGGAAACTGGAATTAGGAGCAGAGCCAGGACTCAAACCCAGGCATTCCTGAAGCCTGTGGGCATCTTAACTCTAGGCCAAAAACTAGCCCTCATAATCAAACATTTTGTCCAATGAGAACAAACAAGGGAAGACACTAAAGAACTAAGTAGCTGTCAAGGCAGGACAAAAATCCCCTCCTTCTCGAGGAAGAAACACAGTACAGACCACAAGTTTTTCAGCCAGGGAAAAAAGCAAGCATCTTTGGCTGAGTCCATTCCCTCTTTGTTAGGATGTTTACACACTTCCAGCCACCCGCTCTGCCTCTCCAACCTGCTGACTGCCTCAAAAACACCAGACTTGAAAGCAAAGGGAGCAACATTGCATAACAACAAGCCGACAAGGCATGTTTTGCTCTTTAATAGTTACCAAACAATTCTGCTTGTAAAACACAAGAAGGGGCATGCTTGTCTGTTCCTGTCCCTGGAAATGCAATGCTGACTTATCCCATCTGTAAATGAACAAATGTATACTGAGAATGAGGTACTGTGTTCATGATATAGAGAAAAATAAAATGTAGTTCACCTTCCAATTCCTCCTCTGCAGTCCAAAGGAGCAGACAGACAGGCAAACATACTGCAATGCAGCAAGCAAAGTGCAAGCAAATGATTCTACAATAAGAGGTGAGTACAAACTGTCAGATAGTCATAAAAGCAGAGACTCCTTAATTTTGCTTGGACTTACGGTCAGAAGAGAGGCAATGTTAAATTGAGAGAAGAGATTCTCCTGGTTCTTAAAGCTGTTTTTTCTGATCTGCAGTAACTAATACAGTACTGAAACAAATGTAATATATATAAGCAAAATTGACATTTTGAGATTTGATTATGGTTTATAGCATTTGTCTCTATTGTTGAGGAACAGTATTTTTTCCTTCTTACTATTTGTTGAATTCTTTACTTAGTGTAGGGTTAGTTTTATGATTATAAAATAAACAAAATATGTCATTGTAAAAATTAAGAAAGAATAAGAAAGGAAGGAGGAGGGATGGTAGGGTAGGAAGTATCATTATACTCCTAAATCTGTATATATGAAATACATGAAATTTAGTCACCTTACATTAAAAAAAAAAAAAAGCTTAAAAAGGAATTTGGAAGGCAAATAAATTTGTACCTATGAGGGCTCTTCAAAAAGTTTGTGGAAATATATTTTATGAAAAAAACTATTCATGGATTTAAAAAATTTTTATGTTAAAATGATCTTATCATTTAAAAAAATTTACCTATTTATTTTCATTTTATTTGAAAGGCAGGGAGAAGAGATGTTCTAGCCACTGGTTCACTCCCCAAATGCCCACAATTGTCAAGGCTAGGCCAGGCCAAAGTTATGGGGGTAAGGGACTCAAGTACTTGAGCCATCATCTGCTGCCTCCATTAGTAGGAAGCTGGATCAGAAGTGGAGTAGTTGGCACTTGAACAAGGCACTCTGATATGGGATGCAGGTGTCTAAAGTGGCAACTTAGGATGCTGTATCAAATGCCTGCTCCGAACTTACTTATCTTTTAATTTCATTATTTATGAACTTTTTGAAGTACCTTTTGGTACATGAATAAAAGACATTTATAGAATTAAATAGAATAGGGGGCCAGCACTGTGGCTCACTTGGCTAATCCTTCACCTGCAGCGCCAGCATCCCATATGGGCGCCGGGTTCTAGTCCCGGTTGCTCCTCTTCCAGTCCAGCTCTCTGCTGTGGGCTGGGATGGCAGTGGAGGATGGCCCAAGTGCTTGGGCCCCTGCACCTGCATGGGAGACCAGGAGGAAGCACCTGGCTCCTGGCTTCGGATCCACACAGTGCCAGCCATAGCAGCCATTTGGGGGGTGAACCAACGGAAGGAAGACCTTTCTCTGTCTGTCTCTTTTTCACTATCTATAACTCTACCTGTCAAATAAAAAAATAAAATTTGAAAAAAAAAAAAAAGAATTAAGTAGAATAGAATAGGGCAACATTGAAAAAACTATATGCAGCCAGTCATTAACTTAATTAATTCTAAAGCCCACAAAGATTCAGTAAGGTACTATTTTTTCTTTCCAACAAACCTTGCAGGGAAGGATGAGAGGAGAGAACGGTATCAAATTTTGGAAGCTTGGAACGCATAAGAACAAGTAGCAAATGATTTAGTTGACTCAAGGAATCTGAAACCTAAACCAAATGCAAGGAAAATTGAGAATCCAGCTGATTTAAACTGCAGAATCCTTAAAAAGCACAAGAACTGGCAGTACCTCGCACTCCCAGCGCAGGAGTGAAGGATGCTGGAATAAAGAACACAGGAGTGAAAGCTGCTGAAAGAGTCAGATCCCTAGATTCCTCCTCACTGACAGAATTCTGGACACTTAACCTCTGGAGGGCATAAAACAGAAATGTCTAAGAGCATTGCAGCTTGGAAAGAATCTGGGGAAAGGCATAGGGAAATAAAGATAAAACAGAAATGTCTGTGAACCATTGGCAGGGCTGAATGATGGGTACATGAAGGCTCATTGTACTGCCCTCTCTGCTTTTGCAAATCTTTGGAATTTTCCGTAACAGGAAGAGCATCTCTGGCCTGCAAGTGCCTAGCACACGTGGGTGGGAAATAAGAGTGACAGGGTACTACATCTAGTGAAGGTATATTGCAAAGTCTCCCCTCCATTTCTTCTCATTCATTGCCAGGTAAATCCCCACTCTGCAAAGGACAGTGGAAAAGTCCTCCTTGGGTGAATACTATCAAGGGAAAACCTGAAGATACTGAAACAGAGGCTCCCAACCAGCAGCCCACTCAGACCAGCCTACAGTGAGGCTCAGAGTAAATGATCCACATCCCTCAATAGGGGTTTTCTGACATAGCTTCTGGTTTTTTCTTAATACCTTCATTGAAAGGTAATACATATACTAAACAATTCATCCTTTTAAAGTATGTGACTCAGTGGTTTTTAGTGTATGCAGTTATACAACCATCACCACAATCAATTTTAGAACATTTTCATCCCCCCAAAGAAAACGCAATACTCATTATCAGTCACTCTGCACCCCCGCCCCAACCAACCCATCCCTGCTCCCCAGCCCTGGGAAACTACCAATCTATTTTCTGTCTCTATCGATTTGCCTATTCTGGACATTTCACATAAATGAAATCATATGTTGTGTAGTCTTTTGTGAGCGGCTTCCTTCTCTTACTGTAAAGTCAAGTCCTGACACTTTCCCTCTCCTTCGTAATGGAAGCTACACAGCTAAGGATCACATTCAAAGTGACACCTTGGGAAATTCTGTAATGAGGATATAGATCACAGCCCACACAGAAAAGCAACATGAAGGAAATACATACTGTGTGGGAGTGTGGGGAAATACCATTAATAGTCTCATAAAAATGAAATAAAACTGAATCCATGAAACAAAAATAGGATACTATAAAAAGGAAACACTCAGAATACAAGAGCTCTTAGAAATTGACAGCATAAAATAATTCTTAAAAATCCAATAAAAAGACTGAAAGATGAAGTTGAGGAAGTTTTCCAGAGAATAAAATCAAAAGACAAAGCGATGAAAAACAGAAGAGAGAAGTTACAAATATTCTAGAGGAACAGTACAGGGGGCCCTTTATCTGAATAAGAAACATTACACACACACACACAAAAAGAGAGAGAGAGAGAGAGAGAGAGAGACAACAGGAAAAAGGGTAGAGAAAAACATAACAATATGAGTATAATTCAATAAAATTTGGAAGAACTAAAAGGTGCAGGTTGACAGGTTGAAACAGTCAAGTATACCAAGAATAGTGTGAAATTTCTGTGTAATTTCAGAAAACTGCGGACAATGAGAAGATTCTACAGGCTGTCAGAAAGGGGAAAAGCAAAACACAGGCTAGGGCCGGCGCCGTGGCTCAATAGGCTAATCCTCCGCCTGCGGCACTGGCACATCAGGTTCTAGTCCCGGTCGGGGAACCGGATTCTGTCCCGGTTGCCCCTCTTCCAGGCCAGCTCTCTGCTGTGGCCAGGGAGTGCAGTGGAGGATGGCCCAAGTGCTTGGGCCCTGCACCCGCATGGGAGACCAGGATAAGTACCTGGCTCCTGGCTTCAGATCAGTGCGGTGCGCCGGCCGCAGCGGCCATTGGAGGGTGAAACAACGGTAAAGGAAGACCTTTCTCTCTGTCTCTCTCTCTCACTGTCCACTCTGCCTGTCAAAAAAATAAAATAAAATAAAAAGCAAATACACAGGCTATATACAAAGAACCAGAAATAATAAGAACCCTTCCAACTTCTTTATATCAACAATAAAATACAAGAAGACAATGATGCAATAACCATTAAAAATCTGAAGCAAAACTATTTCTAATTTAGAATGCAACATCCACACAATCAATTAATCAAGTATCAGAATAGCATACGCCGGCGCCACAGCTCACTAGGCTAATCCTCCGCCTTGTGGCGCCGGCACACCGGGTTCTAGTCCCGGTCGGGGTGCCAGATTCTGTCCCAGTTGCCCCTCTTCCAGGCCAGCTCTCTGCTGTGGCCAGGGAGTGCAGTGGAGGATGGCCCAAGTCCTTGGGCCCTGCACCCCATAGGAGACCAGGAGAAACACCTGGCTCCTGCCATCGGATCAGTACGGTGTGCCGGCCACAGTGCGCCGGCCGCGGCGGCCATTGGAGGGTGAACCAACGGCAAAGGAAGACCTTTCTCTCTGTCTCTCTCTCTCACTGTCCACTCTGCCTGTCAAAAAAAAAAAAAAAAAAAAAAAAGTTCCTTGGGGCTGGCATTTGAAATATAACCAAGACATCATTTGAATATCCACATTTCCTTTTGAAATGGCAGTTCAAGTCCCAGCTACTATTCTTCCAATTCCAACTCTCTCTGCTAATGGACATCCTGGGAAGCAGCAGATGATGGCTCATGTACTTGAGTTTCTGCCACCCACATGGGAGATCCAGATGGAGTTCCTGACTCCTGTCTTCAGGGTGACCAAACCCCAGTTATGGTAGGCATTTGGAGAGTGAACCAGCAAATGGAAGATCCATCTCTCTCTCTCTCTCTCTCTCTCTCTTATTCTTCTCTCTCTCTCCCCCCTCTCTGTCACTGTACTCTTCAAATACATAAATAAATAAATCTTTTTTTTTAAATGGGACCCTCAGTGGTGCACTCTTTGGAGTATCATCAGGGATCATTTATACCTGACATCAATTAAAATTTCTTTTCATAATCTGTTCTTCAAGAATAAGAAAAACTTTTTTTTCTGCTAAGTTACCTATAGATGAAACACCTGACATCTTAACCCTCTCATTGGAAAACATAACATGGCTTTGATGTATTTTTCTGGTAAGAGGAGTTTAAGCTTGCCCTCGGGAATATGTTTGCCTCAAATTGTTAAATGACACAAAGCTAGGAGAGATGCAGAACTCATGTTTTAGATGACAGAATTGGGATATATCTTGGTGAGTTGGAAAGACAGGTCAAATCTAGACCAATTTGTAATAACATCTACCATTTGTTGAGAACATATGATATGCCAAGAGCTTACATAACTTATCTCATTTAATCCTCACAACCTCAGAGTGAAGCTGAGATCCAGGAAAGCAACTTGCCCAAGGTCACAACACAAGGTACTAACAGGTCATGATTAGAACCAAGGTTTTCAGACCAAAGTTCCAACCTCAAGTGAGACTGCTTCAGCTATTGGAAATCAACATTTAAACCTGAATCCTCTTTACTGTAGTCCAGTCCGTCACCCTCAAAGAATTGCCGCCCACCCAAATGCCCGTGGCCACATGAGGGTCTCAGAAGCATGCTGGGATCAAGCTGATTTCATGAATGTACAATTGGAAAACCTTTGACAGCTGCCAGGAAACCTCCTTCTGCTCTTAAGAACAAGGCTGTCCTCAATAGCAAGCTGTAATAGGATTTTCTCTGCTACCCATTCCCAGCTCAGCTACGTCTGCCTTCCGTCGATATTTGAGACATTGCAAAACTCAAGCTCTGTAGTTATAGACAGGGGTCCTTTATCACAAAGATTGGTGAGCAAGACTCCTCAGCCAGGCTGTTTTCCACCTGCAATTTTTTCTTGTCCTCAGGCCACTGTGATTTGAGGGTGTATATGGCAGACAGAACAGCACAACCAGCTCCAGAGTACAGTCGTATCCAATGGAGCAATCCAGAAAGACAGCCAGAGAATTTTAATGAAAACCAGAAAACCCCTGGCCGCCAAGTCCAACTGTGGTCCAGGCCTGCCAGCCCCTCTCGCTTCAGCTAACAATCCCCAAGCCAGCTTCTTCCCCCAAGAGCAGGGGAAAAAAATCTATTTTGCATTCAGTTCCATCTTCCATAGCAGCCACTTTCTAGGTCATTTAGGTCAGAAGCAAGGCACACGCTAACTGCAATAGAACCCAGAGACCCTGAGAAACACAGGGTGTGGTAGCAACAGATCCAGGCCAACAGATTATGAAACAGCCATTAAAAAAAAAAAAAAAAAAAAAAAAGCCTCTCTCCTGCCAAAGCTATCTGCCCACAGCTGCATACAAAGCTAGTGAGGAATCTTAACAAGCTTAAAGGGACCGTATTTCAGATACTTGAGAAGCAGAAGGGAAAGAAATGAGAATTTTGAGCACTTACTATATATTAGGCACTCTGATTTCATTTCATTTTCACTACAAGGTGGAATTGAAATTGCATGTAACACTGACTCAGAGAGGCTTGATCACTTGTCTAAGACACACAGCTGGCAAGTGAAGAATCAAGACTTAAAGTTTAGCGTGGGTGAGGCTCATCAAAAATATCAAACTCAAAATCCTGACCTGTGCTGCCTGATAAAAAAGGATGATCATTTACCTAGCCTTGCTATGTGTCCAGGACTAAGAGTTTTGCATGCACCATCAGCTAATCCTCACAGCAACCAGGTAAGACAGGGGTCATTATTATCCCTAGGTTACAAGGAGCAAACCAAGGTTTGGATATTAAGTATCTAGGCCAAGGACATTGCAACACCAAGATTTGAAGCCATGTCTATCTAGACACTCACCCTGACAGCCCACTTAGGAGACCGACTTAGGCTATCATATCTAGGAAGCAAATTTCATGGAGATTTCTGCTATCCTTCTTAGCAAGTAATCCGTGTTCCAGGCTTGTCTTTCAACTCCTCCCAGCACTCCCCAGGGAAAGCACAGAGGCACTGGCTCTGGAAAGGCTAGTAGCTATGTTTCCACGTTCTCATGCGCCATGGGCTCTACTGACTTCACATGTGTGAAGAAGGCTGCCATAATGTTCCAGAAACAGCCATATGTGGAGAAGCAGACAGCTCCATTCTACAGGCTCCGCTCCACAGGCCCCTCAACCCCCAACAGCTCACAGGCCCATTTGGTATTCTTAACAGGAGACCATGTGCCTCCTCTTAGAGCAACTGTGATTTCCCAAGGGGAACAGCTGTCTAGACAGAGCAGTCCAATCCACCTTGACAAGAAATGGGCCATGCAATGTCACATTTGATCATTTAGATTTTGGGGTATGTGCTCAGCACTCCCACGAAGCCTCTGGCCTTGGCCCTGCTGGGTTACCAGACTCAGCATCACTCAGACTAACAACTGATTTCCTGGGTTAGAACTGTCTTCCCAGCCAGGTACGTGCTGGGGGGGGGGGGGGGGGGGAGCTGCAGGCATCTTACATCCAGGTTTAGAGTCATGCACACGCAGGAGCACCACATAAACATTTCCACTAATCAAACTGAAACTTGACAGAACTCTCTTATGCATCTTAAGAGTTAAGCACCAAACTTCAAAGTGGACTGAGCATCTGCTGATACTGTGGCAGCTACATTCATAGCTTACCTCTTAATTAACCTACATAATATTCTGTGATAGACAGCAATGGTACTACTCAGATGAGGAATGGAAGCCCAGAGACAATGGAATTTGCCCAGAGTCATATAGGAAGTGGCAAATCTCTGATCCAAAGCCATTTTTTCAGGTTGTTTTTTTTGTTGTTGTTGTTGTTTTGTTTTTTTAAGATCTTATTTATTTGAAAGGCTGGGTTACAGAGAGGCAGAGGCAGAGAAAGAGATCATCTATCCGCTGGTTCATTCCCCATATGGCCTCAACATCCGGCCCAGCTCCAGCTGATGCAGCCATGTGGGGAGCAAACCAGAGGGTGAAAGATCTCTGCCTCTGCTCTGCCTCTTTGTAACTCAGCCTTTCAAATAATAAATAAATAAATCTTTAGATATATATATGTGTGTGCGTGTGTGTTTATATATATATATGTATATATATATATATATATATATATATCCATGAAGGGAAGTGACAATGAAAAAGCTGAAGGATAATTACAGATTGGTGGGGTTGGGACCTTGTATGAATGAGGCCAGAATTACTGTTGTTTTTCTGCCAGGGAAGTCAAAACAGAGGAGTTCTTCCAGCAGTAGACAGGGACTCAAGAGCCCACAATTAGTGGAAGTTGCGGGAGGAGATAGTCTGAAAGAAAAGATGAGCAAAACATCCAAAGGAAGATGAAACCTAAGGGGGAAAAGCTGAAAATGGCTTATTTGATAAGTAGGAGCTTGCCAATGCACTTTACTGGAATTATTGGGAAAGAAATCAGTTTTGGAGAGCAATTGAATGAATGGATTAAAGAGGATGAAGCAATCTCAAATTTTACAATAAAAGGAAGGAGAGGGAAAAATCGCAGCCTGATGAGGAGAAGCAAGACTGCTGATAAGTGTAGAAGTGAGAAGCAGGAAGAAAAGGAAAAGCAGTAAAGGGAAGATAAATGGAGGATATACAAGAAAGAAACAGAGCAAGGAGCAAAGCCAGGAAACCAAGAGGGGACAGCACTGAACAGACAAAAGAAAGGCTACCCTTGGGAAGGAAGAGGTCACCTGCTGCTCCGGGACAGCGGTAAAGGAAGAGATGTATGTACTTTGTGAAAAGTTATCTGAATCAAGTTTGATGAATACAGAGAATGACCAAGTTGAATAACCGCATTTTTAGCTTAGAGTGATCATGATTTCTTGGGCCATTCGTAAGTTGATAATGAAAAGTTACTTAGATATAAATTCTATGCAGTTAAAAGTCCGCCTTACTAAGATGTTTGTTCTATTCTATTTTTAATTTGGGTACTGGTTACACTGATATGTTCAGTTTGAAAATGTCTTCAAACTATACACTTATATAATATGTATACCTTCCTGTATGTACATCATACCTCAATAAGTTTTTATAAATTAATCACAATTTCAGAATCACCAATCCTCTATTTTTGGTTCCAGTTTTTAAAAGATATTTCAAGAAAACTACATTCCTTTAGACAAGCAACATTCCTTCCAGTTCTTATGGATTCCTCACAGCACTACATTAGGTAGATTTGATACACAGTCAGTATCTAATGAATATATGTTGATGTGATTGGAAGAATGTTGACAACAAATGTCCAGACTTAAAAAAAAATAAAACTACCTCCAGGAAATGGCATCTTTATGATTATGAAATCTGGCAGTCTCCACTTAAGCCAAATGATTGCAGTTAGCCTCATTAATAATCTGGACAAACATACTAAAAGCCTTCTTTTGTCATGCAATGGGAAATACATAACATCAGCTAGTTAGAATTCTTGCCCAAAATGTTTAACCTGAATAAAATCATAGGGAAATAGTAGGTTAATTCAGATTGTGAGATATGAAGAAAACAGACCTAGAATCTTTAAAATATCATAGAACACATAAAAAAAGGAGGAGAGACTCTTATATATTTAAAGAAAAAAGAGGAATGGGCATTTATCATAGTGGTTAAAACCTTCATGTCTCACATGGGAGTGCCTGGGTTGGATTCCAGCTCTGGTTCAGGCTTCCTGCCAATGCAGATCCTGGGAGGTGGCAGTCACAGCTCAAGCAATCGGGTTCCTATTACCCACATGGAGACCTGGACACTGTTCCCAGTTCCCAGTTTCAGTCCTGGCCCAGCCCCAGCCTTAGCAGGCATTTGGGAAGTGAACCAACAAATGCGAGCTCTTTCTATTTAACTCTCTGTTTCTCTTTGTCTCAGGCTCTCTACCTCTTAAATAAATAAGTAAAAGAAAGAAGGAAAGATACTGAAGACTCAAAACAACCAAATTAAATGTGTAGTCCTTGATTGTATCCTGGATTAAAAACAAACCAGCAGATGGAAGACTTCTCTGTCTCTCTGCCTCTGCCTCTCTGTAACTCTGCCTTTCAAATAAATAAATAAACCTTTAAAAAAAAAAAAAAGAGGAAATTGTGCTTGTGACTTTCTGTGACCAAAAGACTGCAACATAAAGCCTAGGCCTCACAAGGCTTTGTGTACTTTCACTCTCTCTTGCAACTTCCCATAAGCCGTGGGGAAAAGCCTAGCCTAGCGTGCTGCAGGATGAGACCCTTCGGAATAGGCACAGGTCCTGCAAATTGAAGCCAACTAAGACCAGTCAGCCCCTAGTTGATTCAACAGCTGACTACAGATGAGTGAGGAAGTCCAGCCACTCAGCTGAGCTTGATCCACAGTAGGAGAAACCACCCAATTGACCCCAGAACTATGAACATGAATAAATGGAGGTAGTTTTAAGCCACTAAGTTTTGGCATGATTTGTTACACAGCAAAAGCTAGCTGACCAAAACCCAGATGTAAGCAGACTGTATATTAGAAAGCATTTTGGAATTAATGTTATATGTCTAAGGCATGATAATGGTATTGTGGTTATGCATAAGAATGTCATTTTAGGCTTAGGAAATAAATACTGACTACCCCATCCCAAAAATGTAATTATGCATGCATAGAGAAAGATAAAGCAGATTGATGAAATGTTAACAATTAGTAAACTGAAGTTAAAGGGTTCTGAAGTGTTCTTTGGAATGTTTAAAATTTTTCAGAAAAAAATTTTTCAAAATAAAAAGTTAAATAGAAAACAACATCTGCCTATCTCCACCATATGATGACATTGACTATTATCTGTCAACACAGAAGGTCACTAGGTGAACATATCCTCACTCTTTCTCACTCTTTCTCACCATCCCCCACCTCCCATCGCTTCTTACTGGAGGCAACTACTGCTTCAAAGAGGGAATTCAAGCAGATACAACCCATAGGAAACCAGGAGTATGGCCTGACATAGTTATAGAAAGATGCATTAGCCGGCGCCGCGGCTCACTAGGCTAATCCTCCGCCTAGCGGCGCCGGCACACCAGGTTCTAGTCCCGGTCGGGGCGCCGGATTCTGTCCCGGTTGCCCCTCTTCCAGGCCAGCTCTCTGCTGTGGCCAGGGAGTGCAGTGGAGGATGGCCCAGGTGCTTGGGCCCTGCACCCCATGGGAGACCAGGAAAAGCACCTGGCTCCTGGCTCCTGCCATTGGATCAGCGCGGTGCGCCGGCCGCAGCGCGCCGGCCGCAGCGCGCCGGCCGCGGCGGCCATTGGAGGGTGAACCAACGGCAAAGGAAGACCTTTCTCTCTGTCTCTCTCTCTCACTGTCCACTCTGCCTGTCAAAAAAAAAAAAAAGAAAGATGCATTAATAATTAAGAATTGCTGGGCCAGCCCCGCGGCTCAACAGGCTAATCCTCTGCCTGTGGCCCTGGCACACCGGGTTCTAGTCCTGGTCGGGACGCCAGATTCTGTCCCGGTTGCCCCTCTTCCAGTCCAGCTCTCTGCTGTGGCCTGGGAAGGCAGCGGAGGATGGCCCAAGTCCTTGGGCCCTGCACCCCATGGGAGACCAGGAGAAGCACCTGGCTCCTGGCTTTGGATCAGAGTGGTGCACCAGCCACAGCGCGCCGGCCGCGGTGGCTATTGGAGGGTAAACCAACGGCAAAAGGAAGACCTTTCTCTCTGTCTCTCTCTCTCTCTCTCTCGCTGTCCACTCCGCCTGTCCCAAAAAAAAAAAAAAAAATTGTTTAAAGGCAGGTATTAGTGGCAAGTAATCACTAAGTGAGGTTTTCTTCCTGATGTAGTCAGAAAATATGAATACAACTGAATGGGACTTGAAAAAGGCTTTGGTAAGAAACACAAGTAGGTCTTTGAATTATCTTGTGCTAGAAAACAAATATTTCAGGCCAGCGTTGTGGCACAGCAGGTTAAGCCACTGACTGAGACTCTGGCTCTGGTTCAAGTCCTGGCTGCTCTACTGATAATGCTCCTGGGAAAGCAACAGAAGATGGTGAAAGTACTTGGGTCTATGCTGCCCACAAAGGTGGCATGGATGGAGTTCTTGGCTCCTGGATTTGGCCTGGCCCAGCACCAGCCATTGTGGCCATTTGGAAGATCTCTCCCTCCCTATCCTCCTTGCTTTCTTCCCATCTCTATCTCTCCCTCTCTATCCTTCTAACTTTCAAATAAAAATGAAGTAAATCTTTTAAAAGGGAAAACAAATATTCATGTGTTTTCATATTTTAAGGGATTTCTCAAATGTCTATAAATGAGAATGGTATCTTTGATCTCTCCCCCCAAAAAACCCCTAAACAGTTACCAGTAGAGTCTGAATCTATTTTTTCACAACCTAATAAAGGCCTCCTTTATTTAATTTGAATTTTTCTCCCAAGTGATATGTAGCAATTATTAATGCTATATATTGATGTAGATAGCCTGGGTTCAAAGGACATAGCTTTCTGAAGTAGAATCTAAGGACCTCAGCTTCATTGTGCAGTAGAGAGAAACTGTGCTTATGGTGAACAGCAAACAAAGCCCACACTGTTCTTTACATAACAAACCATAATCCAGGTAAAGAGGGCTTTTTTATTTTTAAAAACAATCTTTATAAATCTGCTAAAATGGTTTGTGTGGGGAGCAACTCGGACTAGACTAAGTTACTGGAATTAAGACTTATTCTATGCATCTGCTCTCCCACAATATGGCGCTGGGAGAGGAGAAAACAGCTTCTATACAGCTGCCTCCAGTTCAACCAATAAACTGTAGGACTCGCTCCTGATTGGAGGAGAGCAGCGTGCTCGGCGTGTGGGCAGCCGAGTTGGGATTGGCGGAGGAGGACTATATAGGAGGAGAGAGACGGCATGCACCAGGAACATCTAAAGGGAACATCTAAAGGGAACACCTAAGGGGAACACCTGTGCAGCCCCCGAGAGAGCCGGCCGGCGGTGTGCCGCTCCCCTGCGGAAGTGGGGAAAGTGGCCAGGGGGAACCGCCCTTCCACGGAGGTGGAAGGGACAGTAGCCAACCCGGGAAGAACCAGCAGCAAACCCGGGGAGGGCCGAGCAGACAAAAGAACAGCGCAGGGTCCTGTGTCATTCCTCCACGAAGAGGGGGAGCGACATAATGGTGCCGTGACTCGGATGTGAAGCCTAGGCAGGGTTTAGTGTCGTTCCCCCACGAAGACGGGGAGCGACATAATGGTGCCGTGACTCGGATAGGAAACTTAGGAGGGAAGAAACGGGAAGAAGTGGAAAATGCCGGAGAGAGAGACTAGCAAACAGCCTAGGGAAAAGCCGGACGAAAAAGGTGCCGGAAGAAGCTATTGAAAGCCTAGGCATAGACTCAGATACGGACTACGGGGGGAAGCTGGGAGAAATCTCTAAGGTCGAAAGTGAAAGCTAGAACAAACAGACTCGGATGCGGACTGTGGGGAGAGGCCAGGAGAAATGAGGGAGGAATATTGTTGGAAGAAAACTTAGGGAAACATACCGGGTAGAGAAAAATGTTAGGGAAATTGAAGCCGCGGGGGGCAGGCCGAGGCGGAAACGTAAGCCAGTTTGGGATTCGTCAAGTCAGCCCGGGGAGCAAAAGGCGAAAATCTAAAACTAGAGGCGGAGACGTATGAGCTAGGTTGGAATCCGTCAGATTAGCCTGAGGAGCAAAGGACGGGAAGCCAGACCGAAAGGCGCAGACGCGTGAGCTAGGTTGAATTCGCCAGGTTAGCCCGGGGAACTTAGATTGAATACTAGTGGCTGAGACGTGAGCTGGGGCTGTGTGACTCGCAGAGGCCGCCGCGCGCAGAGAGAGCGTGCGGGGCACAAGTAGATAGGGAACGCTGGGCTAGTGCGAGACCGTGGAGTGTGCGCGCGAAGCCGAGCGGCTCAGAGCCGGGAAGCTGCCGAGAAGCAGCCTCGGGGCGGGCGCCGGGAAGCCGCAGGGATAAGAGAAACAGAAGTTTAAAAGTAAAATAAGAGAAATAGGAATGTTGGTAGACAGACGTAAAATGGGAGAGATAGGAATGCCTGGAGATATAGAGAAAAATAAAGCCTCCCCTCAACATGGCAATGAGAGAGCTTGGATTCGGTCTGCCTGATTAGTGAGGCGATGAGCACCTGCGGGCGGCTAGCAGCTTATGCGCCGCAGGTCACCAAAGACAGGCACGTTATCAACACCAATAAGTCACCCCACAACATGGCAATGAGAGAGCTTGGATTCGGTCTGCCTGATTAGGGCGATAAGCACCAGCAGGCGGCTCGACCAGAGTATGAGCCGCAGGTCACCGAAGATAGGCACGAATCAACACCAATAGGCCTCCCCACAATATGGCAATGAGAAGGCTTGGATTCGGTTTGCCTGATAGGGCTTGTAAGCACCTGCAGGCAGAGCAGAGCATGCGCTGCAGGGCACCGAACACAGGCACGCATCAGCGCCTAAAAACCTCCTCACAACATGGCGAAGAGAGGACCCGGATTCGGTTTGCCTGATTGATAGGACTTGTAAGAACCTGCAGGCAACTCTAGCAAGTAGAGCAGAGTGTGTGCCGTGGGACACCGAAGACAGGGGCGTATCAACGCCAAAAAATAAAAAGAAAGGGGGATCTGTGGGGAGCAACTCGGACTAGACTAAGTTACTGGAATTAAGACTTATTCTATGCATCTGCTCTCCCACAATATGGCGCTGGGAGAGGAGAAAACAGCTTCTACACAGCTGCCTCCAGTTCAGCCAATAAACTGTAGGACTTGCTCCTGATTGGAGGAGAGCAGCGTGCTCGGCGTGTGGGCAGCCGAGTTGGGATTGGCGGAGGAGGACTATATAGGAGGAGAGAGACGGCATGCACCAGGAACATCTAAAGGGAACATCTAAAGGGAACACCTAAGGGGAACACCTGTGCAGCCCCCGAGAGAGCCGGCCGGCGGTGTGCCGCTCCCCTGCGGAAGTGGGGAAAGTGGCCAGGGGGAACCGCCCTTCCACGGAGGTGGAAGGGACAGTAGCCAACCCGGGAAGAACCAGCAGCAAACCCGGGGAGGGCCGAGCAGACAAAAGAACAGCGCAGGGTCCTGTGTCGTTCCTCCATGAAGAGGGGGAGCGACAGGTTTGTCCTCAAAACTTTGGTGGAGCAATCCAGCATATTACCATTGTTAGATTAGAAAACATTCAACTTACATAAGAATGAGAAGAAAATGTCGTAAGGTACCACACACCAAATGAGTTGGTTGTTCTCATCTGTTAGAACCAAAACATTAATGAAGCAAGGATAGCTGTTTCAGGTACTATTTGGCTCAGGGCCAAATCCCTGCCTAATTTTTCTTCAAGAATTTCTCAATTCTCTAGCCCACAAACCCCAGAATGCCTCAGAATATAGTTTGAAACCACAGCTTTAAAATAGCTGTGCAGAAGGGACTATATGTAGAGAGAATCTTCCAGTTGCCTCTACAAACTTCATCAGATTCAGAGAAACCAACCAGGCTGTCACATCTTCAGGGAAGCTTTGATGTTCCAAGAGAATTCTACTGGGCAACGAGCTCTCAAAAATGTGAGGGACCACTGTAAAGACAGCTTAAGAGCAATGTGCTTTCCTGGCCCAAATCTGCACAGTAGCCTATCTTTCTTGTGAAAGAAGTGTTGTGGTGTGGTGTGGTGAAGAAGCATGGTCTGGCTCAGCCACTGAGTTCCCACTCACTTGTCACCAAAAGAGTCAACTGTTTGAAGATGTTTGAAGATTGGCTGATTCATTGGTTCACTCATTCTGCAAACATCTACTGAGAAAATTTTATACCCCAACCCCAGTGAAAAAATACAGGTGAAGGGGAAATTGTTCCTGCCCACAGGAGCTCACAAACTTTGGAGAAGCATAGTTCCAGCCCTAAATCAGGTTGGAGTAAAGAGCACATAGTTCATGGTGAAGTACTTGAGGTTGGACTTGAATCCTGACTTACTGGGCTCGGTGACTTTGGGCAGATTTTACTAAATCTCTCCGAGCTTAGCTTTCTCAGCTGTGAAATGGGGATAATTATATTGGGTTGTCAGAATTAAATATTACTTCAGGTCCCATAGCAAACTTTAGATAAATGTCAGCTATAATTATTAAATTTATTATCTGGGTGGATATAGTAGGTATCTTTTTCCATCCAGAATCAACCCTAAGATTCTATGAATTAGTTGTACGACCGAGAGTAAGTAGTATAAATGTCTGGATCTCACCTCTTTACCTGTTAATTGAGAGGTTATAGCTAAGTAATCCTAAAATTCTCTTCAAGCTCTAGAATATTAAAAGAGTCTGTGACTAATCTTGTGTGGTTTCATACGTGTCTCAATGCCACTGCTCAGATAAACTGGTGCAACAGTTTAACTCCCCCAAAAAATCTTCCTCTGAATTTTTCTGAGACAGAGAAGGAAAAACGAGAGAGAGAGAGAAAGAGAGAGAGCGCGCGCGCGAGAGCACAAGAGAGCACTTCCACGCACAGGTTCACTCCCCAAATGCCTGTAATGGCTGGTGGACCAAAGCCAGGAGCCAGGTACTCAATGTAGGTCTCCCACATAGCTGGATGGAATTCAAATATAGAGATCTTCCATCCACCAATTTACTTCCTAAATGCCAGCAACAGCTAGGAGTGGACTAGGCCAAAGCCAGAAGCCCAGAACTGAATCCAGCTGTATCCCAGGGAGTACACTAGTAGGAATCTGGATTGGAAGCAGAACAACTTGAGACTCAAGCCAGGCACTCCGATATAGGATGTGGGCATCTCAAGCACCTCCTTAACTGTTGTGCCATACGCCTGCCTTGGGACACAGGCACCTTAACTAGCATCTTTGGGCTGGCACCGTGGCTCACTGGGTTAATCCTCTGCCTGTGGTGCCGGCATCCCATATGGGCCAGGTTCTAGTCCCGGTTGCTCCTCTTCTAGTCCAGCTCTCTGCTGTGGACCGATGAGGGCAGTGGAGGATGGCCCAGGTGCTTGGGCCCCTGTACCTACACAAGAGACCACGAGGAGGCACCTGGCTCCTGGCTTTGGATCAGCGTAGCTCCGACAGTAGCAGCCATTTGGGTGGGTGAACCAATGGAAGGAAGACCTTTCTCTCTCTCTCTCTCACTGTCTAACTCTATCTGTCGAATAAAAAATAATAATAAAAAAATTTTAAAAACTAGCATCTTTACCGCTAGGCCTAATGCTCACTTCACCTTTCTTATTTTAGTTCCTTTAACCTCAAAACCTACCAATGCATGTAGGAGGGATTTCAAAAAGTTTGTAGGATAGAATTAAAAAATAAGATTATTGTGGTACAAAAAAAATTTTGAAATCCATGCATAGTTTCTTTACAATACATATTCCCATTAATGTTTTGGAGAGCCTTCATGTATGTAATATATGTAAGATATCAATCCCCAAAGAAATAAGCAACCGTGAAGGAAACCAGGCCCCTGTTCCATTCCTCTAGGTTAGGAAGTGGCTTCCAAAATATAAGTAAATTTACCTACTGAAGCATCCCACTTACTGAGGGAGAACTGCCTTCCCATGCTTCCACAGTACCCACCACTTGTCTTATATGCCACCTGCCACACTGCTGCCCTACCTTCAGCACCAACAACTAAGCTAACTGAGAGCACTAACCTTGTAGTACTTAATTCCCAAATCCATCCTCAATCCCAAACACAGTACCCGGGATGTGACTGAAGACTTAAGAATTAAGGTGTATACTCCAGGGCCAGTGCTGTGGCATGGTGGGTAGGGGTGGCGCCTGCAGTGCTGGCATCCTATATGGGTACCGGTTCGAGTCCTGTCTGCTCCACTTCCCATTCAACTCTCTGCTATGGTCTGAGAAAGCAGTAGAAGATGACCCAAGTCCTTGGACCCCTGCACCCACGTGGGAGACCCAGAAGAAGCTCTTGGCTCCTGGCTTCAGATCGGCTCAGCTCCAGCTATTCCGGCCAACTGGGGAGTGAACCAGCAGATGGAAGATCTTTCTCTCTCTCTGCCTTTCCTTCTCTCTCTGTGTAAATTTGACTTCCAAACGAATAAATAAATCTTTAAAAATAATAAAAAAAAAAGATGCATACTCCCCTCAGGACCAAAGCTACATAACTTCAAAGTGATTAGGCAGTCTGAGGTGTGGGCCTACCCACAGGATCCTTAAGTAAAGGTCACCAATCTAGCTATGCCAAGAACTAACTGTGTGACCTTGAGGGGTGGGATGGCAGATGTGGGTTTGATTCACCCTCAGTTTCCTCCCTGGTAAAATGAGAGGAATCTGTAAAGTTAGGGGTCACCAAATCTAGCCTATGCCCCCACCCCCAGTTAGAATGATTTTTACATTTTTAAATGGCCGTAACATGTGTCAAAGACCATATGTGATACCCAAAGCCTATTTGCTCTCTGTCCTTCAGTGGAAAACCTTGCTGAGCCCTGGATCTGATGATCTCTAAGGTCCCTTCAAACCCTGACATTTTAACATCCAAATTCTGCTGGGTTTCCTGTACAGTCTGATTCTGGCTCTTCACACAAACATTCCCAAAACTGAAACAATACCTGAGGCACAACAGGACTGCAACTGCCATTTAGTCAATTGAATAAATAGATTCTGTAGCAACAACCCTAAGAACTAAATCCCCTACTGAGTTGGGTCAATGTGTATCAAATGACCACCTAATAAATATCCCCAGGATGGGCACAACAATGAGAGAAACACACAGCCTGTTAGCCTCTGGGATGACAGCGATACTTAAAAGGGCCTAGAGCTCCAGTAAACAGGATTAAGGTTCACCTTGTTCCACCAAATAAAAAATACATTTAGCCATCCCCTGAACAAACCCCTTAGGCAAATTAAAAAGCTATCTAGAAGCAGCTATCAGAAACACAGATCATCCGAACAGATAATCTTAATAGCTAGGAACCCAAGAGAATAAATCCTATCCATAATAAGGCACAGAGAATAATTTAGCTCCCAACATTCTTTCTCTTCTCTCCTGTTGTTGTTAAGAATACAAAATACCAAAACAAGGAATTCAAACATTTATGTCAGGGCAGCAAGCCAAGACATTTACAATATACGACCCCATGAACACTAATGGAAGTCAGAGCAAGGTAAGAGAAAATAAAGCTCCCTGCCTCAACTCACACTATACCTACTTTTTCAAAATAAACAGCCAGCAATTATTCCCTTAATGTTCCTTCTCTGTACATCCATAAATCACTGCTGGTCATAAACCTTTGCTGATTTCAAAGCTTGGTTTCCCTTCCTTTTGCTTTGCTGATTCCCTGAATGTTTACAAGGAGTTCTGAAGTGGACAGGGAGGGGGGCTTCCCCACCAGCCCTCACTCAAGCATCTCTTTTTTTTTTTTTTTTTTGACAGGCAGAGTGGACAGTGAGAGAGAGAGACAGAGAGAAAGGTTTTCCTTTTGCCGTTGGTTTACCCTCCAATGGCTGCCGTGGCCAGTGCGCTGCAGTCGGCGCACCATGCTGATCCGATGGCAGGAGCCAGGTGCTTCCTCCTGGTCTCCCATGGGGGGCAGGGCCCAAGCACCTGGGCCATCCTCCACTGCACTCCCTGGCCACAGCAGAGAGCTGGCCTGGAAGAGGGGCAACCGGGACAGAATCCGGCGCCCCAACCGGGATTAGAACCCGGTGTGCCGGCACCGCAAGGCAGAGGATTAGCCTGGTGAGCCGCGGCGCCGGCTTCAAGCATCTCTATTTACAAATACAGTGCACTCCAACCACATCCTCAACTGTCAGACTGTTGGTTAGAAATCACAAAGTTATATCTAGAGATTGGAGTTCTCTCTTCTCATGAAGGACCAGAGAGAACCCCATCTCTCTCCACACAAAAGCCCCAATATCCAATGATGAGGTAGATTCACATACCTTACTCTTCCTACCATATACCCTGCTCTAGACGTGTTGACCTGAAAATTAAACAAAAAGATTAGGCCACCACCTAACCAACATCCTATATGAGCACTGCTTCAAGTCCCGGTTGCTCCATTTCAGATCCAGCTCCATGCCAATGCAACTGGGAAGGCAGCAGGGGATGGCCAAGGTGCATAGACCCCTGCCACCCACATGATAAGACCCAGATGAAGCTCCGGTTTCTGGCTTTGGCCCGGCTCACCCCTGGCCATTGCAAACACTTGGGAAGTGAACCAGAGGATAGAAGATCTCTGTATGTGTTTTTTTTTTTTTTTAAGATTTATTTATTTATTTGGGAGGTAGAGTTATGGACAGAGAGAGGAAGAGAAAGAGAGAAAGAGAGACAGAGATATTCCATCCACTGGTTCACTCCCCAGATGGCCGCAATATTCTGAGTTGGTCTGATCCGAAGTGAGGAGCCAGGAGCTTCCTCCAGGTCTCTCACGTGGGTGCAGGGGCCCAAGGACTTGGGCCATCTTCTGCTGCTTTCCCACGCCATAGCAGAGAGATGGATCGGAAGTGGAGCAGCCAGGACTTGAACTGGCACCCATATGGGATGCAAGCACCGCAGGCAGTGGCTTTATCGTTACACCACAGTGCTGGCCCCATATATGTGTTTCTCTGTCTCTATAATTCTTTATTTTTTTTTTTTTAAGATTTTTAGCTATTTATTTGACAGGTAGAGTTACAGACAGTGAGAGAGAGAGACAGACAGAGAAAAGTGTTCCTTCCATTGGTCACTACCCAAATGGCCGCAATGGCCGGAGCTATGCTGATCCAAAGCCAGGAGCCAGGTGCCTCCTTCTGGTCTCTCGTGCAGGTGCAGGGGCCCAAGCACCTGGGACATTCTCCACTGCCCTCCCAGGCCACAGCAGAGAGCTGGACTGGAAGAGGAGCAATCGGGACTAGAACCCAGCGACCATATGGGATGCCAGAGCTGCAGGCGGAGGATTAACCTAGTGCACCATGGTGGCAACCCCCCCCCTTTTTTTTTTTTTTTTAAGATTTTTACTTATTTATTTGACTAGTAGAGTTACAGACACTGAGAGAAAGGTCTGTCTATAATTCTTTCAGATAAATAAAAAATGTTTTAAAAAAAGTCTTGAATATGTTAGTGCTCATTTCCAGATTCTTCATGAACCAGAGCAAAAACAGTTTAAATTTGGATTCTTTCCCTGACTTGTTAGGTAAGCTTTCTCAAATAGCCAAAACAGACAGAAGGTCATTGGCTCTGTGCTGATCTTTCTATGAACCTATTAAAAAAAAAAAAAAAAAAAAAAAGTCTTTACTTCCCAAGATCTTGTTGCCTTCATGTATTTTCTAACCAATAAAAATAGGTTTCATATTAGCTGGCATCCTTACTTGAGAGATAAGGATCCCACACATGATATTTGTCTGAGCTCTGGGATCCTTAAGTAAAGGTCATGGCTATTCTGTGGCTGTTTTCTGATTCTAGGCCTAAGCAGCCTCACCCACATTATCTCCATCCCTGTCATCCCTGCTCACACCCAGGTTTGAGTCCCTGTGCAAGGTTCTCCCTGCTGAACCGTGTGGTCCCGAGTATTCCACTGGGGCCGGAAAAATAATCACATGGTTAAAACGAGCCATGTTTCAAGGAGGTAATTAATGCAAAGAAATGCAGACTGCCTCTAGAATAAGATAAATCTGATATCTCCTCGCTGTCTCCATAAAAATCACCGCAGGCAATTCATTAATGCCTGCACAAAGAAAGGAGATCCACATGTACCTTTTGAAGGTGAAGCTTAATAGAAGTTTGAGGTGATTCAAATAATCTTTGGAAAACACCTTGGCCTATTTAAGGATCATTACCAGGAACTACGGAAGTAATTACATGTTAATATTCAAAAGAAGCTACTGCTTACTCTTTTAATCAGGCATAATCATTTCAACTATATACACTGTATAACCAGTCTCTTCAAAGCAGAACTGATGATTGCTTCTACTTTGGGGGCATATGGTATGCTGCAAAGATTTTAACAACAGGACTCATAACTCATTTCTTTATATGATTGTCTTTCCACACCCTCCACACTTCCTACTCAACACTATATGTCCCTTAAGGCCAAGAACCCCATCTCATTTCTTCTGGAGCTGTAGGTGTTCAACAGGCTTCCTGGCACACAGCAGGTACCTCCTAAAATCAGGATGGAAAGACAAGAAAGGGATAGGTGCCTTTCCCTGAAAAGGGGAAAGGCAATAAAATTCAAGGAGGCAGAAGATAAATCTATATTTTCAACTGGACTATACCTATCTCCTCAGTGAATGAATGGAGAGGAAAGAAAACGAGCAAAGGTGCTAAGGCATGGAATAGGGAGCTTGGTTGTGGAGCAATAAATAGCATCTATCATCAATTCTAAAGACATGTTGTCTCACATTCTGACAACTTGGAAATTAGGATGCATTTTACAATGGATGCCGTCTTAGCATGTTGTCATAGTTTTTGGATACCCTGTTTTCACTTTCGTAGTTTTATGTAAACTAGTTATACATGATAGAAATGACGATGTCGGGGCAGGCATTGTGGTGCAGTATGTTAAGCCACTGACTGTGACACCAGCATCCCATATCAAAGCACTTGTTAGAGTCCAGGCTGTTCCACCTCTGATCCAGCTTCCTGCTTATGTGCATAGGAAAGCAGCAGAAAATGGCCCAAGTCCTTGGACTCCTGCCTCCCACAGAGGAGACTCAGATAGAGTTCCAGTCTTCTGGGTTCAGCTTGGCCCAGCACTGGCTGTTGAGGCTATTTGGGGAGTAAACCAGCAGACAGAAGGTATCTTACCTCTCTTTCCCTGTTCCTCCCTCTGTCTCTCAGCTTTTCAAACAAAATAAATAAAACTTCAAAAAAACAAAGTGTCATAGATTCAATGACAATCACTTGGCGTGACTATGGTAAGGAGGGTTGTAAAAACAGCTATGAAATTGCACTAAATGTTCCACAAGAGCAGAGACAAAAAGAGAACTGGGCTTTTCAGTCGATAGCAAGGGGGTGACGCTATCTCACAACGATCCCCCTTCCCTAGGATGAACTAGAACGCCCAGTATCCATACCTATAGAAATCACCCCTGCTCTTCAGACCTCCACTGATTGACCCACAGGTGGCCAAATGATCAAACTGGGCAATCACTACTCTTAGAAATGTTTCACTTGGAGCCAGTGAGGGTGTGGATCAGCTCTTCTCTGGTGTTAACAACAGTGAGACTTAGAGCTGGGAAACAGTCAGAGGCCATGCTCCCTACCATGTGGCAGAGAAGCAAAGGCAAAAATCCCTGTGTGGTTCAAACTAGTCAGGTGGTCCACAAACTCGTGTTTATTTGTTTGTTTGTTTGAACTACTGCGCAAACAGGCCATCTTTCTCAACCTCCTTACTGTTAGGTGGAGCCACACACTGAGTTATGGTCAATGGAATGAGGACAGAGTGATATCAGCCACTTCCAGAACTTGCTCCATGGAAGCCTCCCAAATGAAGTCCTTCATTTTCCTTCTCCATCTGTAGATCAAAAAAAGTAAATTCCGAGCACAGAGGAGTCACAATACAGAAGGAGCCTAGGTCCTTGAACTGTTAAAAGCAGCCTTGCATCACCAGGAACAACCATGTTGAACCCCTAGATGAACAAAAAATAAACTTTGTGTTAAGCTACTGAAATCTGGGGGCTTTTCAGGCAATTACTTGCCCTAATACCTCCTGATTCCAGGTAGTCCTGATGCCAGCTGGTTCTTTTCATGTTCATGTAAAATTCCTTGGTATCCTTCCTACAAATTCCTTCTTCACCCAAGTTACATTTGAGTTTCTTGCATTTATAACTTAAAGAGCTCTGACAACCACAGCCAGGAAGAATGAATATCAATCACATTAAGCAATGAAAATATGGGAGTAAGCAACATTCTCCAAGTGTTAGGGAACACCTAAAAATTTCTCAGAACAGAGCAATAATTTCAACAAACTGATGACAATATACAAAAGAATCTTTTTAGTTTCCAATAGCTTCTAGCTTTAAACTTATAAACCACTTACAGTAAGATACTCTCTTCTCCATTTTCATTTCATTCCCAGAAATGTGTATGAAGCTGCCATAGCCATGCCTTAGGCTGACTAACTACTAAGATATCTTCAGGAGTTCTCAACCATCCAGAATTCTAGAAAGTAAGACAAGGCTCATTTAGCACACATAGCCATCTCTGCTGACCTATCACTTATTAGGAAATGCATCAACATGTAGCTCCAGGAATTCAATTAATTATTCTGGAGTAAATAATGCTGGGTATGAGTAGACAAGTCTGACCAGAGTTTTCAGAGATAAATAGTCAAGAATCACCAAAGCTTCTGGTAGCAATTACAAGGCTATAAATGAGAAGGTTACAAAAATAAACAGGAGGATGACGCCACAAATGCCTCTTCGGGTAATGATCACGTTTGCCAGGAACTGGGGCCAGTGATGATAGAACAGGCATCCTGCTCAGTTTCCAGAACTGTTTCTCATGGAGCCAAATTTGGTCTATTAACAACAAGCACTGACATTCCACAGGCTTGTAATAAATCCGTGTTTTGCCCTGTACATTGAGTTATTTGACTCTCAGAACAACAGTATGAAGATGAAGTTGTCATCAGTCCTGCAACTACAGCTAAGAAAACAGGCTCAGACAGGTCAGGATTTGTGACTTGAGCCAAGACTTGAGCTCCAATCTACTGACTTCAGATCCTCTATCCATTTCACAGTAGCCCAAATTATGAAACAGCAGGGCAGAGAAACAGACTGACTGGAGGGGATTTTCCCCACTTTCATTGTTCATCAACTTATGTTGGAAGTTAGTTCAGGTCAAAGGCATGTGTGAGAACTTTCTGGGGGGTTAAAGGGCTTGGGATAGATGCCTGGCCTGCTTCCAAGGCCAGCTGGGAAAACAGTTCCTGAGAAGACACCATGCCTATAAGGGACCTTGGGAGCAAGAGGGAGGAGTCTGAGGCAGAGAATTAGTCATGCTAAGACTGCCAGAATCTCACAGTAGGCCTCTGAGAATGAGATGTCAAGGTCTCTCAGGGGCATAAAGACAGAATCTGTAGCACTAGAGTTATCCCTTGCTGGGGAGGGAGAGGGGATGAACTACATAAACCTAGCTGGTTTCAGTCCTCAGTCAGCAAATCTCCAAGATGATTTCTTTTTTGTTTTAAAGATTTGTTTATTTATATCAAAGGGAGAAACAGAGAGAGACAGATCTTCCATCCACTGGTTCACTCCCTAGATGGTCACAACAGCCTGGACAGGACCAGGCCAAAGTCAGGAGCCAGGAGCCAGAGCCTCCTCCAGGTCCCCCACATGGATGGCAGGGGCCCAAGGGCGTGGGCCATCTTCTGCTATCTTCCCAGGTGCATTAGCAGGGAGCTAAATTGGAAGTGGAGCAAGCCAGTACTTGAACCAGCACCCATATGGGATGCCAGCACTGCAGGAAGTGATTTAATCTGCTGTGCTACACTCCCAGATGATTGCCATGAGCTTTTTTTTTTTTTTTTTTTTTTGACAGGCAGAGAGGACAGTGAGAGAGAAAGAAACAGAGAGAAAGGTCTTCCTTTTTCTGTTGGTTCACCCCCACAATGGCCGCTGCGGCTGGCGTACTGCGCTGATCTGAAGCCAGGAGCCAGGTGCTTCTCCTGGTCTCCCATGTGGGTGCAGGGCCCAAGTGCTTGGGCCATCCTCCACTGCCTTCCCGGGCCACAGCAGAGAGCTGGACTGGAAGAGGAGCAACCAGGACAGAATCCAGCACCCCAACCAGTACTAGAACCTGGGATGCCGGTGCTGCAGGCGGAGGATTAGCCTATTGAGCCGCAGCACTGGCCCTCCATGAGCTACTTCTAAGAGACAGATTGCCAAGATCAACACTTCCACACTACCTAAGAGAAAAAAATATTAGTGTTTTGGTAAAAGCCATTTATCCCTGGGAACTGGTGTTCCTACCATCGTTACTTTCCTGGCTCCGCAGACAAAAGGGAAGCTCCTACTTTGGTACAGTTCCTCCAGAAGGATCCTGAAGGAGTATGTGGTAGAAGTGGCAAAAACCTTGATTTCAACAAACCTGGCCTTGAACAACTAGAACAACTTCTTCGTCTCTTATTATCTATGACCTTAAGTAGGTCATAACTGCTTTGAGTCTCTGAAGTTTCTATATATGTAAAGCAAGGATAAGGCCATCCACCTTATGAACTATGGAGAGGACAAAACAAAATTATGAATACAACAGGCATAACACAGTATCCGAGACAGTAGCTGCTCAGTAGATATTAGATCCTAACTTTTCCTCCTCAATCCATACTTTAATTCTTTAGTATTAGAATTCTAATATTTAGTAATCCACCAGTCCTCAGTGATCTTGAGAGATTTACATATCTTACCCTGCCATTTAACTTGCTTCTTTGACCTGTGACTTTACTTGTAAACATCTCAGATAACTCTAGTCCCTTGGGTCTCTTACTAATCTGCACCATACTTCCCAAATTTCCTTTAATAAATTCAGCCCCCAATAATCTTTCTCAAATCTGAAGGAAAATCCAAACCTTATATTTGGCATGTGGCTACATTTAACTCTTAAATTCAGTTAAATTTTCCATAAGCCTTGAAAAAGGAGTTCTTAATCCACCATAGGTTTACTGAATTTATACATAGTTAGTATGCACATAGCTATAGGAATAACAGAAATGATGAGGTTCTCTTGGTCTCCATTGTCTTCCTGGTCATCTCCTCTTAACATTATCTCAACCAAAGTAGAGTAAGGTACCCCTAATTCTATGCTCTAGAAGTCTTCTGTATACACCTCTACCAGCACTATGAACATTTTGTAAAATAACCATCTCTTTTATATATTCACCACTAGCCTAAATCTCCTTACAGGCAAGAAAAACATCATGCTGAATCTCAACTGTCAGTGCCCACCAACACAGTACCTGATATGCAACAGGTATTAAATTAGTGCCTGATGAAGGAGCGAAGGAATGAGTTTGAGATCTGGAAGAAATTTTAGAAATAAACTCACCTAACACAGGGCTTCATTGCATACATAAGGAAACTGAAGTCCCAGGGTTATAAGATAACTCAGCCAAGAAATACTCAAAACCAGCAAGATGACATGTGGTTTCAGATGTCATTTGACTTCAAGTTCAAAGGCAAGCATCACTTCATACCTATCCCCAGGTGGAGGCAGTGTAGCTTAGTGAACACAATATGGACCCACAGTCTTGCCCCTGCTGCCTACCACTCTTGTGACTTTGGGTGAGTTACTTCATATCTGAGTCACAATCTCTGCATTTGTTAATTGTGGTTATTAATAACTCCAGAGTTGTTGGGGGTATTAAGTCTGCCAACATACATAAGTGCCTAGCATAACACTCAGTCCTATGTTCTGAGTAAATATTTACTAAATGAATCATGAATGAGTCTCTGTCCAGCATGACACAACTCCATGAACCTGGTTTAGACTTTGCTTTTAACTTGCTGCCCACATGGACAGCAGTTGGGACACTCATAATTACAAAACCATAACTGGGAGACTTGTTCCTTGGCAGGATTGATTCTTAAAGCTTCTGTATAACTTTAGTAGCTGTTCCCGTCACCCAAGTTGCCCATCCCACCTTCCTCATTGCCACATAAATCTTATACATCTCTCACTGCCCAGCCAGATCTACCTTCTATAGGAAGCAACCCCTAATCCCCGTCATATCATAAGTCCCTCCTTATCTCACTGACCTCTTTCTAGCACCTAGTGGAGGGGAACTATGGTTTGAATACTGTGTCTACCCCAAAATTCATGTTGAACCTTAATCCCCAATGCAACAGTATTTTTTAGAAAGTTTTTATTTAATTAATATAAATTGCATAGGCACAGCTTCTGGAATATAGCTGTACTTCCCACCATACCCGCCCTCCCACCCCTACTCCCATCCCACCTCCTACTCCCTCTCCTATCCCATTCTTCATTAAGATTCATTTTTAATTATCTTTATATACAGAAGATCAACTCTATATTAAATAAAGATTTCAACAGTTCAATGCAATAGTATTAAGAGGTGATAAAGTCATGAGGACTCTACCTCATGGATGGATAAATGCCTTATCAAAGGCTTGAAGGGGAGAATCCACCCTTTCTGTCCCTTTCACCCTATGAAGACACAGCAACAAAGCAACATCTTGAGGGGCCGGCACTGTGGCACAGCAGGTTAACACCCTAGCCTGAAGTGCCGGCATCCCATACAGACGCCGGTTTGAGACCTGGCTGCTCCACTTCCAATCCAGCTCTCTGTTATGGCCTGGAAAAGCAATAGAAGATGGCCCAAGTCCTTGGGTCCCTCACCCACGTGGGAGACCCAGAAGAATTTACTGGCTCCTGGCTTCAAATTGGCCCAGCTCTGGTTGTTACAGCCAACTGGAGAGTGAACCATCAGATAGAAGACCTCTCTCTCTCTCTGCCTCGCCCTTCTCTCTCTCTGCATAACTCTGATTTCCAAATAAATAAATAAATCTTTAAAAAAAAAAAAGGCAACATCTTGGAGGCTGAGAACAGCCCTCACCAGATGTCAAACATGCTGGTGCCTTTGATCTTAGACTTCCCAGCCTCCAGAACTCGAAGAAATAAATCTCTGTTGCCTACCTAATTTCCTAGTTTTGGGCATTTTGTTATAACTGCACAAACTAAGATAAAGTGAGTATCTGTTTAGTTTTGAAATTTTTTGGTAATAAACACAATTTACTATCTTAACTCTTTCTAAGTATATAGTTCAGTAGTGTGACGTATATTCTCATTGTGTGTAACCAATTTCCAAAACTTTTTCACCTTGCAAAACTGAATCTCTATACTCATTAATAATTCATTTTCCCCTCCTTCAGTCCTTAGCAACTGTCATTCTACTTCTGTTTGTATGAGTTTGCTTACCCTAGGTGCCTCATATATGTGAACTCATACAATATTTGCCTTTTTCATATTGGCTGATTTCACTTAGCATAATGTTCTTCAAATTCATTCATGTTGTAGCCTATGTCAGAACTTCCTTCCTTTTTAAGGTTGAATAAAATCCCATTATATGTATGTATATATGTCATTTTGTTTAACCACTCACCCATCAATGGGCACTTGGGTTGCTTCCACTCTTGGCTTTGGTGAATAATGTGGCTACAGGCATGGGTGTACTGTTTTATATACTCTATGCGAGTATTAACTCTTCAACAAAAAGACAGGGTCTCAACCATTTCTAAAATTTTCATGGTATCTGATGTGT
Source organism: Oryctolagus cuniculus (assembly GCF_964237555.1). NCBI lineage: Eukaryota > Metazoa > Chordata > Mammalia > Lagomorpha > Leporidae > Oryctolagus > Oryctolagus cuniculus. Next base: position 74,079,052 of record NC_091432.1, read on the forward strand.
CATGGGTACTCAAAAATTACCTGTCAAGAGGCCAGCACTGTGGCTCAGTGGGCTGGAGTCGCAGCCTGCAGCACCATCAAGTCCTGGCTGCTCTGCTTCTGATCCAGTCCCCTGCTGGCACGTCTTAGAGTGCAGTGGAAGAAGGCCCAAGTGCCGGGCCCTCACATGGGAGACCTAGAAGAGGCTCCTGGCTCCTAGCTTTGGCTTGTTGCAGCCATTTGGGGGAGTGAACCAGCAGATGGAAGATCTCTCTCTGTCTCTCCTTCTCTGTCTGTAACTCTGCCTTCCAAATAAATAAATAAATAAATAATTTATTTTAATTACCTATCAAGTAAATAAGACAGGACTCAGCTCTAAACATGAACTTAATCATCCTCTCACTTTGTAAATTGCACAGCAGAAAACTCACACAGGACACACTTCGCAGTAAGACTGTCTTGATTTCTGGGCCTGGATCTGCCTCTTACTAATCATACAATTTTAGGCATGTTACTTAAGTTCTCAGAAATTCAGTTTCCTCACGTGGTTTTTGCCACAATCAAATGATATAACTTAAGTAAAGCAGTCACTTCAGTTCCTGACATATGGTAAACTAAAACAATGTTTGCCACTAATATTATTATTAAGTTACATAATCAAAGTAACTTATTGTACATTAGCATGCCATATCACTCCTTGGCAATGATAACTTTAAAAGCAAAACGTACACATAATTCTAAGACCAAATAATGTATGGCAGATATAGTCAAAACAGAATGTGAGTCCACAGCAATAACAGTGAATCCAGCTTGGTCTCGCCAAATTTAGAATCCTGAGTTACACAATCATACCTTCAGGAGTTGGAAATTTTGTCACATCAAAGAAACAAACATAAATGTTATACTATGGCTCTCCTTCCACAGCAAAACAGCCTGCCCAAGATCTCATAAATGCTTTTTAATCAGGATTTTTGAGAGTTTTTTGGTGCCCTCACTAAGTATGTTGAGGAAATCAACACAAAGATATCACGGCCCACACAATTCTGGAATTTTCTTTGCTCTTAAAAACTAATATGGTCCTAGTTCCTCTGTCTCTAGAGCTGTTAATTAAGTGTAAGAATTCCTGGGGTCCAGCTTTATGCTACAGCAGATTAAGCCACAGCCAGCAGTGCAAGCATCCCACATGGACACTGGTTCAAGTTTCCACTTCTGATCCAGCTCCCTGCTAAAGCGCTTGGGAAAGCAGCAGCAGATGACCCAAATCCCTGGGCCCCTGCACCCATGTGGGAGACCTGGAAGAAGCTCCTGACTCCGTGCTTCAGTCCGGACAAGCCCTAGCCATTGTGGCTATTTGGGGAGTAAACCAGTGGATGGAAGACCTCTTTCTCTGTCTCTCCTTCTCTCTCTCTGTAACTCTACCTTTCAAGTAAATAAATAAATCTTTAAAAAAAAAATTCCTGAGGTCAGCACTTTAAACCCAAGTCTCTCCCAATTCCTGCCCCCACCCATCCTCTGGACAAGGAACCTGGGAGAGTGCTAAAGAAGAAGAAGAAGAAAAAAAAAAAAAAAGCAGGTGTACTAAAAAACAGAAAATGGAAATGTATATGCAAAAGGACACCAGCCTAAATGAGGTAAACCTGAAACTAATCTGTCCAAAGACCATCTCTTTACACCCTAACCCTTCAACAGACTCTGAAATTTTTCTTTCTGATCTCCCACTTCTATTTCTTCGTCTTAATTTTATTTTTTGGAATAGATATTACATTGATGATACACTGACAGGGCTCAAAAAGCAATGTGATATACCTACGAGAATGGTTATAATAAAAATAGTAACAAATGTTGGTGAAAGTGGAGAAACTGAAACTGTTGCTGGTGGGAAAGTAAATGGTACAGCTGCTTTGGAAGACACCTTGGTAATTCCTCAAAAGATCAAACATGGGGTTACCAGTTTACCCAGTAATTTAACTCCCAGAAAAATAGCATAATTAAAGAAAACAAATGTCCACTCAAAAACTTGTATGCAAATATCTATAGCAATATTATTCATAATATCCAAAAAGTACAAACATCTCAAATAATAAAGGCAAATAAAATATGTCTACACAAGGGAATACTTGTTAATAAAAAAAGAAATGAAGTACTGATGTACACTACAACATAGATAAACCTGAAAATATTATAGAAGGTGAAAGAAATCAGCCACAAAGACCACACATGGCCTGATTCCCTCTACATAAAATGTCCACAATAGACATATCTGTGTAAGTAGATTAGTGGTGCCTTGGGCTGGGACGGTGCAGGTAAGGAAGATGGTGAGTAATTTTTATGAGTATAAAGTTTCTTTTGTGGGCTGAGCATTTTGAGTTGGGAGAAGCTGCCGCCTGCAACACCAGCATCCCATATGGACGCTGGTTCGAGTCCTGGCTGCTCTACTTCTGATCTAGCCCCCTGCTAATGTGCCTGGGAAAACACCTGAGGATGGCCCAAGTGCTTGGGCCCCTGCACCCACGTGGGAGTCCTGGAAGAATGTCCTGGCTTCAGACTGGCCCAATTCCAGCCACTGCGGCCATCTGGGGAGTGAACCAGTGGATGGAAGACCTCTCTCTCTCTTTTTCTCTCTTCCTCTCTCTCTCGCTAACTCTGCCTTTCAAATAAATAAATGTTTCTTTTTAAAAAAAAAAAAATGCTCTCTTGTTGGCTCTAAAGGTGTTCTAAAGTTGACTGCAGTGAAAATAGCATAACTCCCTGAACATACTAAAACATATTGAATTGTATACTTTAATTGGAGAATTGTGTTGGTATATGTGAGTTATAGCTCAATAGTTATTTTTAAAAACATTTATAAAATAAGAAATCTTGAGAAATATCAGTACACACAACACTACCACTCCTACCACCCTCTACCAGTAACTCAATAACCACTTAAATTTTTTACATCCTTCTATGGTTTCTTTGTGCAACTTCAAAAAAAATTTTTTTTATTCCTCGCTTCTTTCACAAAACTTGCACTGTTCTGCACCATTCTTCTTTCACTTAATATATCCTTGGAGAGTTTTCCATATAATTAGTTAGAGAACACCCTAATTACGACTGGTAGCTTCATCATTTTCTCTTGTGTAAACATATCCATTTATTTAACTGGTTCCCTATTGCTGCACATTTCTGGCTATTTCCAATCATTTGCTATTAGCAACAATGATGCAACGATGTGCTCTTTCTCTTTAACTCGATTTCAGCAGATGACTTTCTGTTCCTTTTAACAGCAGGGAGGCAGTCTAGTAGCAAGAACTACTTCAGAGTAAGTCAGAATTAGGTGTACACTCTGGGCTCCTGTGTTAACTAGTTATGTGATCCTGGTAAAATTACTTGTAGCTTCTGAGCCCAAGTATCCTCACTTGTCTTGGAAATATTATTGCCTACTTCACTGGGTTGCTTTTAGGATTAAATAAATCTTAAAATCCCTCTGGCTAAATTAAGACAATTTGAGTATCAAAACATAAAGTCAAAACAAGCATTTGGCACAGCCATTAAGACCCTGCTTGGGACACCTGTTACCTATGCCACAGTGTCTGGGTATAATTTTCATCTCTGCTCCTGATTCCAGCTTCCTGCTAATGTACATCGTGGGAAGCAGCAGTGATGGTTCAAGTTCCTGGGACTCTACTACCCATGTAGGAGACCTGGACTGAGTTCCAGGCTCCTGTCTCCAGAACTAGCTGTTAGGGGCATTTGGAGAGTGAATCAGCAGATGGAAGATTCTTTGTCTCTCCCACTCTCTACGTCTCTCTCTTCCCTTTCAAATAAATGAAGAAAAAATAATTTTTAAAAAGACTCATATGGGCCGGCACCGCGACTCACTAGGCTAATCCTCTGCCTTGCGGCGGATTCTGTCCCGGTTGCCCCTCTTCCAGGACAGCTCTCTGCTGTGGCCAGGGAGTGCAGTGGAGGATGGCGTAAGTCCTTGGGCCCTGCACCCCATGGGAGACCAGGAGAAGTACCTGGCTCCTGCCATCGGATCAGCGCGGTGCACTGGCCGCAGCGTGCTGGCTGCGGCAGCCATTGGAGGGTGACCCAACGGCAAAGGAAGACCTTTCTGTCTCTCTCTCTCTCACTGTCCACTCTGCCTGTCAAAAAAAAAAAAAAAAAAAAAAGAGACTCATAAGGCTGGGAGGAAGGAAACAGAAAATGGATGGATTATGCATTATTAATACAGTAAATAAAGAATGAATTTATGAGTCCAAGCAATATTTTTAAAACATAGGATGGGGCCAGTGCTGTGGGTTTGCAGGCAAAGCCGCTGCCTTCAGTGCCAGCATCTCATATGGGCTCGGGTTCAAGACTCAGCTGCTCCACTTCCAATCCAGCTCTCTGCTATGGCCTGGGAAAGCAGTAGAAAATGGCCCAAGTCCCTGGGCCCTTGCACCTGCCTGGGAGATCTGGAAAAAGCTCCTGGCTCCTGGTTTCGGATTGGTGCAGTTCTAGCCGTTGGAGACCTCTGGGAAGTGAACCCGCGGATGGAAGACCTTTCTCTCTTTCTCTGCCTTTGCCTGCAACTCTGCCTTTCAAATAAATAAATAATTCTTAAAAAAAAAATAGGAAGAAGGAGGGGCTGAAAATTCACTGATATGACAATAAATATAAAAGGAAAGAGAATTAGAAAATCATCTTTTTATAAAAAAATTGACCTACGCCAAGCTTATCAATGGATATTAAAACCATTGTATGAACATTATTGAGGAAAAAGATATTCAAACAATCTAATGATGTCATCTCATAGATAATTTTATTAATTACAAAGAGAAAAGGGTATCTACTTTTAATGGAGAGCTGGCCACACCATCCCAACCAAATGATCAAATTTCACATCCCAGTAATATTATAAACTGGCACATATAACTGAAGATGCGAGGGGAGGGATGCAACATCACCTTTGAGGAATTCTTACCACAAATGTTTAACCTGAGTCTAGTAATGAGAAAACAATCAGACAAATCCAAAGCAAAGTCTACACAACAAACTTGGAAACTTGAAAAATTTCAATATCATAAAAGAGAGGCAGACATAACTATGCTACTTTATAAAGGAAACAAAAGGGCACAATCATGTAAGCAGTCCGTGATTACATTCTGGGTCAAACTTCCTTTTTAAAAAGCTATAAAGAATGTTGGCATCTGAAATCTGAAAAATATTGTTGCAATGCAACGGTAGTGTGGTCACACGGAAGAATGTCCTTGTTCTTACAGGATGCACACTTTTGTGCTTAAAGTATGGTGATGTCTACAACCGATTTTCAAGTGGCTTAGGAAGAAAAAAACTGCATGCATGTGTGTGTGGTGTGAGTCGAAAGAGAAAGCAAAAGAATCTAATTATGGCTTCAGCTAACTCAATAGGACAGGTCTACAAAAAACTCCATCCCTTGTGCCTGAAGGTGAACCATAGGAAAATAAATGCCAATAGCCAGTTCCATTTTCATAAAGCTTACACTTTCAATCAGAAGGCAAGGCAAAAAGAAGAAGCAGTTGGAGAAGCCATATGGTTTTGGTTCCAGAAAACCATCAAGGTTCTACATCTGCAAGTTTTTTTTGTTTAGCTAGGTAACTTCAAAGAACAAAACAAGTTATTTTATCTTATTAAAATTGTTTCCTCATTTGTATGGGAAAAAAAATGATCCTAAAATCTACTGCTAGGATTGAAAAAATGAGAACGCATGCACAATGCACCTTTGTAGAACCTCTTCTTGAAGACCCTCTTTAAGACAGTAGTCTCAGAATAAAAGTGGTTAAGAAGGAAAGCTCCTAGGGGGCCGGCGCTGTGGCATAGCGGGCAAAGCTGCTGTCTGCAGTGCCAGCATCCTTGTGGGCACCGGTTTGAGTCCTGAATGATCCAGTTCCAATCCAGCTCTCTTCCATGGCCTGAGAAAGCAGTAGAAGATGGCTCAAGTCCTTAGGCCCCTGCACTCGCTTAGGAGATCTGTAAAAAGTTCCTGTCTCCTGGCTTCGGATTGGTACAGCTCCCGCCGTTGTGGTCAACTGGGGAGTGAACCAGCGGATGGAAGTCTTCTCTCTCTCTCTCTCTCTGCCTCTCTGTAACTCTGTAGTTCAAATGAATAAATGAAGAAAGAAGAAGGTGGGGGGGGGGGGGGGGAAGCTCCCAAACAGCTCTACCTTTGTTTTTCTATCAGAACACCGAGCACAGGACCTTGTATTTAGCTTATGCACACAAGCCTTGGTTAATAAAGCAACAGCAAAACATTATGAGATAGAATTCAGTCAAGTGTTTAGTCCACATCAGAGTACTTCATGCCCAGTTCCAGCTTCCTGCTAATGTGTAGTTTGAGAGGCTGCAGGTGATAGCTCAAGTGGTTGTATGGCAGACTTGGATTGATTCCCAGCCACCAGCTTCAGCCTGGCCCTGCCCTGGCTGTTGCAGGCGTTTGAGGAGTGAGCCAGTAGATGGGAAATTTCTCTCTCTCTGCCTTTCAAATTAAAAACAAAAAGACAAAACAAAACAAAACAAAAAAACGATCTTCCAGCCTACAAATGCCTTTGGGATTAAAGGAAAGATTAATATGAACTGGCTCAGTTGGAGACAGCCGCACTTTACAGCACATATTTATGTGCACATTAATTTCCAAAGCCCTTTTATACACATTATCTCATTTGAGTTTCACAATAATCCCCATTTTATAGATTAAAAACACTGAGGCTTGAAAAGATAAATTGCTCTTTTAGCAAACAGCTCAAATTTTTTGTTTGCTCCACCCAGCCACCATGGCTAAAACAATGAAAATAATTCATGACTTGTGATCTCCAGTCTCTTCCCCAGGGTCCCTATTAGAACAGAATGAGTCGCGGATGGCTACTCATAGGTTCATACCTGCTTATCTACAGAAAAATGCCAGAAATCTGCGCTATTGAAATTCAGAAAGATGAAAATCCAGGACTTGCTTCGACTTGTCAAATATTTTTTAAGCTGGAGCTTAAATTCCCCCTTTTCCAATGTGGTTATGGGACTCAGATACAGAGGAAGTGAGAAAAGGCTGGTTTCACCTCGAGGTTGATGGTGTCCACATTTTAGTGAAGTTAACTATAACTCAAAAATAAAACTTTTCTGCAGAATTTTCTGGGGAAAACTCTTGGCTGTTTTCTTGTTTCAGTCTATTTTTTCAAACATTATGCTATGTTTCAGGAATGGATAATTTATTTTATTTCTCTCTTGCAGAAGTTTTCAAGTTATTTACACATCCACTTTCATTACAAGATTATACATCAATCTGACGGTGTATTATCTTTTTGAGGTCAAATTAAGAGGACCTTCCTGGGTAATTTGTTGTGTATTTATGTAATGCATTTTGAATAATCTTAGGTTCATTGTAGGATTAATAGATAAATTTAAGATAGATATTTGAATGCCCTTTACCATCCTTTCCTCTTCAATTTAGAGGTAGCCAATGTGCAACCTGCTTTACTACTTCTAGTAAAATCAAGGATAGAGAGCCAGCTGTAGAAATTTGCACTCTCATAGAATGACAGGATCATGTTTTCAAACGACATAACAGAACACTTACACTATCCTAACAAATGGTATCCTGACCAATAGGCTGATTAAATACTCACAATGACCAAGAAAATCACTATTTATTGAAGCAGGCTTTTGCTGTGATATGCCTGAAAAAAATATTCAGAAACAGCAATTGATCTATATACCATTATCCACATATCAAGCTAAACAGATGGAACTATTTTCACATCCAAGAAAACTAACATTGCTACTGACTATCCAATATGTAACTCCCATGCAAATTTCATCAATTGTCCCCAAAATGACCTTTTAACTTTAAGCCCATTAGTTGTGTGTTACATTTGGTTGTCAAATCTTTCTGCTTCCTTTAATGTAAACAGTACCTCATATTTTTTACTTCATTTTGTTTTTCATGACATTAACATTTTTGAAGATCATAGGCCAGCTGTTTTGCAGTATGTCCCACAAACTGAATTTTCCTGATTATTTCCACATGATGAGATTTATGTTTAACATTCTTGGCAAAAATTCTACACTAGGTTGTCTCATTACACTAAATGTTTTTCCCCTCATTTTGTCACCCTGGGTACTAAGCAAAGATCACCCAGTATATAAAATGTTAAAAAAAAAAAAAAAGCCATCATTGTAGTGAAGCAAATTAAGCCACTGCCAGCATTCCATGTGAGTGTAGGTTCTTCTGATCCAGCTCCCTGCTAATGTGCCTGAGAAAGCAGAAGAACAGCCCAAGCATTTGGGCCTCTGCCACCCACGTGGGAGACCTGGGTAGAGTTCCAGGCTCCTGGCTTCAACCTGGCCTAGTTCCAGTCACTGAGCAGTCTGAGGAGTGCACCAGCAAATGGAAGATCTCTTTCTTGCTCTGTCTCTCCCTCTCTCTCTCTCTCTCTGTAACTCTGCCTTTCAAATAAAATAAACAAACTCCTCAAATGTTGTTAAAAAATATAATGCCATGGTAGCTGCTTGCCACCATGAGTCCCAGCTACACTGGGCACAGTGTCAAACATTTAAAATATATTTAAATCTTACAACAAGCTTGCAAAGAAATAAAAATTTTAAAAGATTAAGTAACATGCCAAAGAACATACATGTAATGTTATAAAAATGCATGGGTACACATGTGAACTCCAGCAATACACACACATACACACACACACAAGCAATTTAACATGTGCTCTCAGGAGATCATGGTCTTCCTGAGGTTAATAACCTCTATGTTAGAGTTACCTTCAAGAGGCCCACCTACTTTTCAAAGATAGGATTGCTACTAGAAAGACACTGAAGTTATCTGTGGTCTACTTATAATTCCTCCATACTTGGAAACATTCTGCTTTAAAATAGGCCACATTCCACCATAGCCAAAAAAATTATTATAACATTCTGGCATTTTGTCTGTCTTATTTCCTACTCTCCCACAAAATGAGAAAAACAAAGGCAACGCAGAAAATTTTCCAGAAAGCTCAATATATATTTTTATGAGCTGAAAGAGGAGATATTTTAAAAAATACCTTTACTATACAAAACACTATCAACAATTTTACTTAATGTTTTTGTAATGTTACTTATCCACAAGAAATCCCATCAACATAGGTGATTTTTGAGAAACTAACTGGAATCAAGGAAGTCCAGCTCAAAAAGAAACCTGATCTGAAATATTACCACAAAAATATGTCAATGGCTTCCCATCTCAGGAATATATTTTCAGGGGTTTTCTTAAAGTAGATGACATTTTCATTATTACTAATTGCCCTTCTCCAACATGTTGACATTTTCTGCTTTTGAATGGGTCCTTGGTGACTTAGGTTAGTTTATTCAGCCAACAAATATTCTCAGGTTCCCTAATTTGTGTGAGGCACTCTTCTAGGTGTCTCAGAACACACTCTGGAGAGCTATTTCCTGCCTTCATGTCTAGGGTCAAAGGTCACCTACACAACTCCCACCCCACCTAAGGAAGAAGAACGCTCCCTTGGGGTGGTGCTCTCCCAGGACTGCCTACTGCCTACTTAACCTTTACACGATTATTTGTTTGTTTCCCTCAACTGCATGAATTTCTCCAAAGCAAATGCCATCTTCTTCAATATTATATTCCAGCATGGTGCTGATACGGCTGGAGATCAGTACAAATTAATTGAATAAATAAGTTTCACAGATGAGGAAACTAAAGCTCAGAAAAAGAATATAATGTGTCCAACTCCACAGAGCCGATAACTAAGTAGTCTCCAGTCTTAGAAAGCCTCACCCAGGGATCTCTTGTGTTCCATTCTGCCACATCCTATACATGAAGAGGAAGAGTGAAAGGTCTCAGATGAACTCAAATTCAACAAGGCCAAAGGCAACCACTTCTTCCTTTTTTTCTTTTTCTTTTTTCTTTTTTTTTTTTTTTGACAGGCAGAGTGGACAGTGAGAGAGAGAGACAGAGAAAGGTCTTCCTTTGCCGCTGGTTCACCCTCCAATGGCCACCGCGCTGATCTGATGGCAGGAGCCAGGTGCTTCTCCTGGTCTCCCATGGGGTGCAGGGCCCAAGCACTTGGGCCATCCTCCACTGCACTCCCGGGCCACAGCAGAGAGCTGGCCTGGAAGAGGGGCAACCCGGACAGAATCCGGCGCCCCAACCGGGACTAGAACCTGGTGTGCCGGCGCCGCAAGGCGGAGGATTAGCCTACTAACCTGCGGCGCCAGCCGCAACCACTTCTTAAAAAAATAGTCTCCCATTCTGTGTTCCCTTTTTCTGTAAATGTTATCCCCAGTTGTTCCAGGAAGAACTTAAGTCATTCTTGACTCCCATGTCTCCCTATTCCTTCATCCTCCTCATCAACAAATCATACCAATTATAATTTTCAAAGTTAGTATCTCTCCAATATCTTCCCTTCTCTCTAAGTACTCTACCACTATCCTGGGTCCAAGCTCCATCATGCCTCACAAACCCCACACAAATGACTTACTTCTTGGTCTCTACACCTTCATGCTGGCCAAGCCTTTCCTCCAACCCCTTCTCCACTTAACAATCAGCATGATGTTTTTAATATTCTACAATGTCATTCATCTAGTGAATTAGAATCCTTCCTAGGTTCCCATCGCCCTTAGGACAAAGACTAAAGTTCACCTATAGATCAGAAAACCGCCTACTTTCTAGTTGTTGTCCACTTCCCCAGTCTCATTCTTCTTCTTTCTGGTCTCCCTCCCCTGGCTCTCTCAGTATGTACCAACCCTCATCCTCACACTTCTTCCCATTTTACTTTGAACATCCAATTCCCTTTGTCAGAAACCCTTTTGCCCTACTCTAAGCACCTCCCATTGCCATCTTGACTTGCTTCCTCTCATTTTTCAAGCCTCTTGAAGTGTCACTTCCTACAGGAGACATTCCTAACTTCTCCAGACAAGGGGAGAGCATCACATGAGGCACTTCTATCCCACTTTGCAGTACCTCCGTCTTCAGACACAGCATTCATCACACTTGCATCAGTTCAATGATTATCTCTCCCCTGGTAGAGTATAAGCTCCATAAGGGAAAGAGAAGCACTTCTTTTCCCTAGTGTATCCCACTTAGCACACAGTAGGCTGCTCACTTCATATTTCTGGTCAGAATGACAGGCTGGGGCCAGATGATAGAGGATTACAATGTCAGGCAAGTAAACTACAAGGCAAAGATTATTATCCCTTTGCAAATATGTAAACTGAGGGAGAAATAAATGTATACATGTTCAAGGTCATAAAGACAGCAGTGATGAGGCCAAATTTAACCCTCCATTCAGCTCATTTCTCCTCTCTATAATATCACAAAATCTCAGTGGGTAAGAGAACATTTCAGAAGATTCAGGGGGTCAGTTCAGTGGCATAGCAGGTAATGCCACCACCTACAGTGCCGGCAGCCCACATGGGCGCCGGTGCAAGTCCCAGCTGCTCCACTTCTGATCCAGCTCTCTGCTAAGGCCTAGGAAAGCAGCAGAAGATGGCCCAAGTCCTTGGGCCCCTGCATCCACATGGAAGACCCAGAGGAAGCTCCCGACTCCTGCATTTGGATAAGCACAGCTCTGACCGTTGTGGCCAATTGGGGAGTGAACCAGCAGATGGAAGACCTCTCTCTCTCTCTCTCTTTTTCTGCCTCTCCTTCTCTTTCCGTGTAACTCTGACTTTCAAATCAATAAATAAATCTTAAAAGAAAAAAAAAAATTCAGAATGAGAAGGCGGCACAACAGTGGTCTAACATGACAGCTTCTGAATCACCTATCATACTAGTTGCCTCCCAGATGGACAGCAGTTAAATTTTCTATGCTTAGAGAAGCACTGTTAAGCAAAGAAACATAACCACCAGCACACCCTTATACTTAAGAGAGCAGTATAAAATAACAAACTTCTCTCCTCCACAAAAGCAAAGAAATCACCGGAGAGAAGGCTGTTGCCCATCCAAGCATTTTCAAACAAACAAGCAAACAATGGGCAGTTTGGCCACCTGGATTGCTGCCCAGCAATCCACAAGGAATAGGAAGAAAGAGAGTGGGAAAGACAGTCTTCCCACCACTCATGGGACTAAGGATAAGGGGAAAAAAAAAAAATATATATATATATATATACACATAATGAGGTGGCTACTTATTCTTTGGAAATTACTAGAACATTTCATGCTAAGCATTTAAAAACCTTGCTAACCCCTTGGCCATTCTTGATACAGGTGTTGGTGAAAGGAAAAGTGGCATGAGCTCAGCTGCAACATTTCATTGTCCACATGCTGCTGGAGCCAAATTACGTCTATCACAGAAACCGCAAACTGAGCCAAGGGGTCAGGCTCATTGCTGCTCATCCTGCCAAACACAGGCAGCAAGAAAGAGAAACCAAGGAGTCCTCCAAGAGGACTCTAAATAAATATTCACACAGTCTACACTCACCCCAGAGTTCCTGGGTGAGGTGGAGGAGGGGTGGATAGGGTGTTCAGAGCTTGGAAAAAGACTTAGAGAAAGAGATATGATACACTGGTTATAAAGGGGAGATTTTGAAATAGGCAAAATGTGAACTGCACATGGGGAGACAGAGAAAGAAACATAATGTTAAGAGATTGGGTGGGGCTAGGGGAGGAAGAAAAGAGACAGCAGGGTGTCTAGAAGAGCAGAGAATAAGTAACAGAGACTTGTAGGGAAAGGCAAAGGCAGACTGTCCATCTTGTCCCAAAGCCCAAAGCTGCTCATTGTATCCCCATAAATCACTCTACCACAAAGACCATGCAAAGGACTGCCCTTTGCTTTCAGGAACAAACAGCTTTTAACAAAGTATCACCCAGCTGCAACTTTGGAGACCTAAGGGTCTGAATTAAAAATGAACAACACTGCTTCAGCAAAGGAACACAGAGAATTAAAAATGAACAAAATTGGTTCAGCACCGGAAGACTGCCAGTAAATGACTTTCCCCCATTGCCTGACTCAGCTCGGAAAAGGTTTAGCTTTGTAGAGTTAAGCAAATAGTCTGGCATTTTATCCTTCTTTTGACATTCCGAGAGGGGGTGTGGTTGACCTCAGGCCCGTTCATTTCCAAGGTTGTAGATCTTGCAGTTAAGATTGGCCCATCTGTTCTGGAGCCAGCCAGCTGTTTATCTCAAACTAACATATTTACTGCACTCATCATCTCTGCAACACTTACAAGAGGAAAGCTAACATCATTCAAGTCAGAATGCTTTCTGTCCTGTTCAATGTGTTCGTTCCTTTTAAAAACTGGAAAAAACAAAACAAAACAAAACAAAACAAAAAAACGAAAACACAACACTGCAATGCTCCTTCGTTTCCCTGGCCAGTGTCACTCTTCCATGGGCACCTCTCAGTAATGGCAAATGAAGGTTAACAGCGCTTCTAACTTTCCCTTTCCTTAACGTGCTAAAATGAACCCAGCTTTCCCTAAATCGATCCCTTCTCCCGAACCGTTATTTGTGAGTGGTGGCTGTGCCTCAGGAAACGGCAGCTCATTCTGGTACCATTGTCAGTAGCAAGGAACCTATTGCAACGTAATTTAAAACACTCGCACAATCACACATCTGTGGGCTCCACTTTCAAACAACCGTGAATCCTGCAGTCCGGGAGAACGGAAAACACTTAAGAAAAATGCTGCTTGCAGCAGCTTAAGGGGACCTTCCCCAGACACGTGAAATGTTTCTGACTGGCACCGAGCGCCCCATTAAAGGACACTGTCACCTCAAACAGCAGAAAAGGCGAGACCAACGACACAGACTTGCACACACAAAAATGAAGCCCCCCAAACTTAAGCTATTCGGAAGAGGCAGCTCATCTTCAAAAATGCATAGCGTGTGCTCGTCAAGCGACATGGCAATGTTCTCAAGTAGTGCGACCACATTCAATCACTGCCTCCACGTCTCCCCACGCATCACCCCTTCCCACTCAAACCTCAGCCCTCGGGCCGTCTGTGACAGGACCGCAGTCCCCCACCTCTGCCTCCCTCTGATTTTTCAAGAGCACTTCCCAACGTCCTTCGCAGCCCAGCCCCCTCTCTCAGCCTCCGAAAGGTTGAGGGGACTCGCGACTAGGGAATCGGCGGGGGAAGGTTGCTGGAGTTGTTCTGAGCAGTGACCCAAATTGCACAGAGCTTTTCCCATAGCAGCGAGGGTGAGCACCTTCCCAATGCGTCCCCTCCCCGCCCCCCCACCATCTTCCCAAAAGAAAGCCTGGAGAACTAAGCGGGAAGAATAACTTGGTAGAACCATTTGAATAAATCACTTCAACTCACCTGGTTTGGGATTTTTCTCCCCACCCCAGGCATAAACAGAAATGATATGCGAATGGGTCAACGCACGCAAGGGAAGGTGCTGCGATGTCCTAAGTCCAAGGGCTGGAGTCAGTCCTTGCCCTGGTGCTGCTGCTACTCTTAGCTCAGCTGGAGCGAGCGGCAATCACAAGCCCAGCAGCGGCAGGGGGGTGGATAGACCGTAGCACAATGAATGCAGTGGGGCTTTTGCGATGACATCATCCCTCTGCCCAAACGGCCCCAATAGCCATGCTCGGGAGCGGTGCATTCTGGGAATCGTAGTCTTCTTAAGTCCGGGCGGGACACTTAGGCCGCCACCGGAACTACAATGCCCGAGATGCGCCAAGGTCCGACGCACCCGGAGCGAAGGAGCGAAGGAGTGAAGGGACCTCGGCCGCCATGTTAGGAGTCTGGGACGACTCCGCGGAACCGGGAGAGGCTGTAGGGAACGCGGGAGCTGAGTGGTGGTGCAGTGGGGACGGTGAGGTGGAAGACGAGCGGTCTGAGAGCTGCGGGCACAAACACGGGAGGCCTCTTTGGGGGTTGATGGAGGGCGGCTCGGCATGGAGGCGGGGTATAGGGACGAATAAGCCGCGGCCTTACAGTCGTGCGGGGACTGCAGAGGGCCCTACGCTTCTTGTTCTATTTAAGAGATCGAGGGATATTCTGGAGTCGGAGCGGTAGGTGTCTTTGTTGAGGCTTGGAGACCCGGGACGGCCCGCTTTCACTCAGAAAGCAGTGCTTTCCCTGCCAGATGTGTTTCTGCTTCTTGCCATTTATTTCTCAGCCTTCCTTCATCACCCCCCCCCCCACACACACACACACAAGTTTCGGACCCTCGCTGGCTGTTTCTTGCGGGAATGGTATGCAGAGAGGTCGAAAGCAGTCATTGGAAGGTAGCCGAGCTCGAAAGGGACGATGATTTAACCCTGCAGATAAGTCAAGGAGCCGCTTAAAGGAGTCACACACCAGTTTTAAGACTTAAAACGACAGGATCTCACCTGCCACAGCAAGCAGATATTGAAAGGGAATGCTGTTGATAATTGTGAAGGCTGGCACTGGGTCTGGAGTAGCTGTGGTACTTGGATAAACCTAGAACACTGCGGGAAGTTGATTTGGATGGGTCACTAGTATCTTTAAAACGCGGTGTTTGATTTATGGTGCTCATGTATGATTACTTTAAGAACTTTTTATTACGTAGCTAAAGTCATTGTTAACTGTTTTTATCGCAAATGCACTATGTATTTTCCCCAAATGTGTTACTAAAAGTGCTGTGTGTTCTTTTGCAGAGTCTGTCTACACTGTGGGAAGATGGTAAAGTGCTTTTCCTCCTGAGGCTGTCTGGAAGGGTTAAAAATGATGATGATATGTACTTTGTGCTGTTCCCCCCTCCCCTTTTCCACATTATTCTGAAAACAAAATTTATAGTTACCTTGAGTCAGTTAAGTTAATGCACTACACCTCTCTGTTAGGAGTTAATAAAGTTACAGCTGATGAGTCCTGGTCTCAAAAGAAACAATAGGCAGAGTGATTAAAATGTCCACAACATGATTTAGAAGAAAAGTCTGGGAAGTACACAGATGATAACTACAAAAACAGTTTTTTGAAGAATGGTCTTGTATGTAATGTTTCAGAGAACAGGTCACAAGATGAATAGTTTTGTTTCATTTTAGGACAAAGGTATAAGTGTTGGTGACACTTGTCCAAGAATCCAGCGGTGAAATAGGCTTATACAAATACTTGTTAATCTAAAACACTTTTACAAGCAATGATGGTAAGTAAAGGAAAAGAAACAAAATGTTTATCGTTTTCTTTCTGACCTTTAATTTGTAGAAATGTTTCAAGCTTATCGTGAATCTTACTTTTTAAGATACTTTATGTAAGTCATAACCTCCATTTTGATTTACTGTTAAGATATTTTTAGGGGAAAAGAAGCAACAGATTGCTCAGAAGTTGTGTGTGTGTGAAAAACTTTGTAATGCAGTGATTTCTATAATTTGTCACATATTGGGTAGTTTGAAGTTTTCCCAACCTTAAATCTAATGAACAACTAATCAGAAAGACATGAAACAAATCATTTTCATCTTTAAAAAGATTATGATGTAACATTTTGCACTTAGAAACAAGTCTTGCGCTCTTTAGAAATTCCATTTACAAAATTAAGATTTGAAAATGTAGTGATGTTTGGTAGAGTAGGGAAACCTTGTGAAAGTAGAATTAGAAATGCCTTCAGGAGATAAGGCAACCCATGTTCTTTTCATCTTCAAAAGGAATTAGAACATTGATTTGTATTATGGGAAACTCACTAAAGGAATATTGAGTAATTTGCTGTTAACATTGAGAGTGTTTCAAAGAGGTAAGTGTCAGATCACTTACAGAATTGTGAAAAGGTAGTTATTGCTACCCATTTGCATTGAATTTTCCAGGGTTGGAACCAAGTATTGAGTATTTTTAAGGTTCTATAGGTAAGTCTACATGGATTGAGTGGAATGGTCTGCTACATCCTGTATTTGGATTTTTGTAGTATATCACACAAATAATCACGAAAATTTTAGGTTTACTGCTGATTGTACCCATGAATGAATTCTGAAAATATAGAGGGGAATAAATTTGGTGATCACCTTATATGGGGCAGTGGCAGGAGGGCCATGAAGTGGGAGGGAAAAAGCTGAACATTTCTTTGAGTGTCTTAGACACCCAATAAGAACTCAGTGCTATGATGGAATTATGATAGTTATTTAGAAACTTTTTGAAAATCGAGACATTTGGGGCCAGTGTTGTATCTTAGCACGTTCAACCCCTGCTTGTGACGCCAGTATTACGTACCAGAGTGCCAATTCCTTGTGGCTGCTTAGCTCCCAATCCAGCTTCTTGCTACCATGCTTGGAAAAGCCACAGATGATGGCCCAGGTGCTTGAGTTCCTGCCTCCCATGTGGGAGACCAGGATGGAGTTGCTGACTCTTGGCTTTGGCCTGATCCAGCCTTAGTATCACAGGCAGTTTGGGGACGGGGAACAATGGATGGAAAATTCTCAACCACTCGCCTCTTTGCCTCTCCCCCAACTTTTCCCTCTCCATCACTCTGACATTCAAATAAGTCTTTTTGTTAAAAATTGAAGCATCTAGAAAGAAGGGCAATATATTTTTGGGCTTTTTCTGAAAATAGTTTCTTTGTAATAATGTATTTCCTTGTCCTAAGTTAACTTAGTATTAAAACTTAACAGTAGTCATACTGCACACTAGTGGCAAGAGGCAGAGCTGGAGTTTTCTGTTTTTCCCTATTCAGTATTAGTGGTACAGCAAATTAGCTTTGTTTCTCTACTCTTTAAACTCTTTTCCCCTCACAATACTCATTTTAATTTCTTAAGAGTTTGATTCAGCTAAGAAGTTCATATTTACCTTTAATAAGTGGGGCTTGGAGTCTAATTTAAAGAGTACTCATTGAATTTCAGATTTAGATACTTCAGAGTGGTCAGATACTAAACAAACTTTCCAGAGTGGTTTGATACATTTAGTAGTGGAAGGTCCCTGTTTACAGATTAAGAAATGGAATAAGTGACTTGTGGTCACATAGGTAATGTAGTCTTCCCGATTCTTATCAAGTATACCATTATATAATCTTGGTAACAGATTATGCCTTCTGAAGTAAATGAAAGTAGTTCTGAGGCAAATCAAGAATAGAAACCCTTGGTTCTATCCTGTTGTGTTTGCTGTTTTAAATGATTTTTTTTTTTTTTTTTAAAGATTTATCTATTTGAAAGAGAGGTCCTCCGTCTGCTGGTTCACTCCCCAAGTGTCTGCAGTGGCTGCAGCTGGGCCAATCTGAAGCCAGGAGCTTCTTCAGGTCTCCCACATAGGCGCAGGGGTCCAAGCACTAGGGCCGTCCTTCACTGCTTTCCCAGATCATAAGCCAGGAATTGGATCAGAGGAGGAGCAGCTGGAACATGAACTGGTGCCCATATGAGATGCTAACACTGCAAGCAGATGCTTAGGCTATTATAATACAGCACCAGGCCCATAAAATGACTTTTCTAGGTTGGCAATCATCTAGTTCCAGACTTACGGCTGTTTGTTTACTAAAATTTTCTTCTATTTAGCAGTGCTGTGATTTTAGTTTCACTCTTTAAGAAAGGTAAACATGGTCGGCGCCGTGGCTCACTAGGCTAATCCTCCAGCTAGCGGCACCAGCACACCGGGTTCTAGTCCTGGTCGGGGCGCCAGATTCTGTCCCGGTTGCCCCTCTTCCAGGCCAGCTCTCTGCTGTGGCCAGGGAGTGCAGTGGAGGATGCCCAAGTGCTTGGGCCCTGTACCCCATGGGAGACCAGGATAAGTACCTGGCTCCTGCCATTGGATCAGCGCAGTGCACCAGCCACGGCGGCCATTGGAGGGTGAACCAATGGCAAAGGAAGACCTTTCTCTCTGTCTCTCTCTCTCACTGTCCACTCTGCCTGTCAAAAAAATAAACAGCCGGCCGGCACTGTGGTGCAATGGGTTAATGCCCTTGCCTGAAGTGCCGGCATCCCATATGAGTGTGAGTTCGAGACCCAGCTGCTGCTCTTCCCATCTAGCTCTCTGCTATGGCCTGGGAGAGCAGTAGAAGATGGCCCAAGTCCTTGGGCCCCTGCACCTGCGTGGGAGACCTGGAGGTAACTTCTGGCCATTGTAGCCAATTGGGGATTGAACCATTGGATGGAAGACCTCTCTGCCTCTCTTCTCTCTGTGTAACTCTGACTTTCAAATAAATATATAAATCTTTAAAAAAAAATAAAAGTAAACAGCACTGTAGAGAATGAGTATAAATCAGTGGTTTGAAGACCACTGAGATTAGTAGAATAATTACTAAATAGTTACATAATTGCCATATTATCCCAAGGTATTGACCAGCTGAAAGTCCTGAATGTAAATGCAAATAAATGGAACATAGATCTCACTGGTAACAATGGAGTCTTTGGCAAGGGTTAGCATTGAGGGACCTTTGAAGACAATCCGTATTGGAAAGAGAATGCCTTAATACATTAAGAGAAAAGGGAGGGACTTAATGCATTTTAGACCTGAAAAAAAGATTTTAGTTTGGTTTTTGTGCTCCTATCACCATGGTAAGATCATTTTGTTGCTGCACATTAGCATCAATTAGAAAAGAATTGTTTTGGGGTTGCTTTTAACCCTGAGTTTTTTAGCTCCCTAAGTTTGTTTAGGGTCCATAAACTTTCAATACTTCATATTTTATATTTGAGTAAACAATATTCAGAAAATTATAAAAGTATAGTTTTCTTACCGTGGTAACTCAAGTGGTGTTTGTAATAAATTGGCATAATTTTAGCTACTGGACTTAATCTGCCACTGAAGATAAATGTAAATATCCTAAGGTCAAGAGTCAAAATCCAACTGTGTGATAAGTTCTCATCAAAATAACATCCATTTCTTTGATACAGTGATGACAGGGCTGCAGTCTTTCGACTTGTATCACCTAAGGAATGTTTCATTGCTTGTTATTGAATTATTTTACAAAGCAGCTATAGTGGTGGCTGAATTTTTAAAATTCCATAATTAAAGATTTCACCTCTGTACCTTGAAAAAGTTCCACAGCTGATTAAGAACATGAAGCCCTGTTGAGAATCACTGTAGCAGTTCCTTTTTAGAAATGTTTTAAATTAAGAAAAAGAATTGTTTTGCCTTATGAAGTACCAAAGGAATACTTTTAGGGTGGGCATTGTAGCACAGTGCATTAAGCTTCGGCTTGGGACAGCTGTGTTCCATGTCTGAGTGCCAGTTCAAGTCCTGCCTCTGATTGCAATGCAGCTTCCTGTTACTGAATCCTGGGAGGCAGCAGATAATGACTTAGGTACTTGTGGGTACCCAGGTGGAGCTCTGGCTTTGGGATGGCAAGGCCCTGGCTGTTGAGGCCTCTGGGGAGTGAACCAATGAATGAAGATCGATCATTCTCTTTCAAGTAGATGAAACTAAAAACCAACATTTTGAATAATGTTTTTATGTTCCAAGCTCCAACATTTTGAAGTAATGTTTTTATATTCCAAGCTATGAAGTTTGAGACAACTGCTGTTAAGTTTGTCTACCTTTCTTCTGAAATTGATGTTTATTTTTCAGAAGTGATAGGCGAACAGCCCAAAGGTAATATAGGCCCAGCTGCTATATTGAAAATCAATCAGAGTTGAAATAATAAGTAAATTTAAGGGGGGAACATTTTACCAAAATATCTTTAGAAACATCACCTTGGATAGAGTTAAATGTTTTCTACAGGTTCTACATACCTGTAATTGGCATGAATGAATGTACCATATAGATTTTGGCAATTAAGATTTTCTCCTGTAACTGCAGCAACTAAATAGCATGTACCAAATGTGTATTTTAAACAGTAAGAAAACTTTTCAATACTTCATATCTTAAAAGTCTTTTTCTTTGAGTAAACAATATTCAGGAAATTATAAAAGTATAGTTTTCTTACCTTGGCTGGTAACACAAGTAGTGTTTGTAACAAATTGGCATAATTTTAGCTGCTGGATTTAATCTGCCACTGAAGATAAATGTAAGTATCCCAAGGTCAAAAGTCCAAATCCAACTGCCCATACTTAATAATTAACAAGAAAAGCAAGTCCTATTTATCCTGTGATTTTACTTGTCAGTTTTAAACAGGTTTGGATACTTGAGGGGACCCAGCATTGTGGCACAGTGGGTTAAGCTGCTGCTTGAGAACAATACCATCCCATCTCAGAGTGCTGGTTCAAGTCCTGGTTGCCCTGCTTGCAGTCCAGCTTCCTGCTACTGTTTCTGGGAAGGCACTGGATAATGGCCCAAGTGCTTAGGACCCATACCTTACAAATGGGAAGACCCTGTGGAGTTCCTGGCTCTTGGCTTCATCTTGGACCAACCCTGGTTTTTATGGTCATTTGGGGAGTGAACCAGCAGCTGGAAGATTTCTCTGTGTGTGTATGTGTGTCTCCCTCTCTGGTGCTCTGCCCTTCAAATAGATAAGTCTAAAGAAGGTGGGGGAGAGGGCACTAGGAAAACAGTTCTTTGCAAGAGTGTATGAAGATGAATGTACTGAATATAAATGCTGTATGTTCATGAATATAGATATTTAAGGAAATTTGAACCTGCAAAGGTGCCCAGTTACAAGCAGTTACTTAAATAGCTACATATTCATCTTAATTTGATACAGATTCTTTGAGGGTACTGTCTGCACATGAACTTGCTGTAAAGGTTAATCTATTAGTTTTAAACCTGATTTTAACAGCTTTGTTGAGATCTAATTCACATGACCTGCAGTTTGACCATTTGTAGACAATGGGCTTGTTCACTATTGTGTAACCATCACCACAATCAATTTTAGAACATGTTTATCACCCAGTAAAGAAACTACTTATCCACCCTCTACCACAACCTTTTTAGGAATGTTCATCAGTCACTCTGCCCAACTCCTTATTTTATGAATTTAGTACATAGATGCTTTCCAAACTCATTGGCTCCCAGACTTGTTTGAGCTTCTTTATTACCAGCAGTTAAAATTCAATAGTCATAATTGTTGACTTAACCTAAGCAATGCATTATTTCCTTCTCTTCCCTCTTCTGCACTTTTGTATTTAAGTGCTGAGTGGAAGCTTTTATAATTCTTTAGTGCCTTTCCCCATCAGATTGGACAGTATTCTTTTGTTTGAATATCAGTGTATGTGGAGTCATTTCCTTGTGAATGGTTTGTGGTTTATATGAAAGAAAACTAGAAAATTTTGTTGTTGCCTATAAATGGTAATACACAAAGTACATCATTGCAGATAATACTGACATGAGAGAAAACTATAATTGGAATACTGTTTAAGTTTCAAATGTGAAGTATAAATGATCTTTACTGGTCACATGCTATTTTGATTTACTTACCATAAGTGGTGTAGTACAACATTCTCACAGTTGAGGATTTATTAAATGAAATTTTTGGTGAACTATTACCTTTTTTCAACACTTAGAATTCTACACTGCCCTGAAATCCAGCCAAAAAGAGATAGGGAAGAACTCTACGGTACTCCAGTAATTTTTAAAAGATGATTTTCTTTTGGTTATTTTTCAGGACTTTTTTAATTGCTTTTCTGACCAAACTTGTACTCCAAGTACAGTGCAAATTACTCGATTGCCAAAAAAAGTGTGGTAATGACAATGAGTCTCAGCTTCTTTTGAGAGAATAACTTGGTTATAAAAGATGGTGTTTGCTCTTCACATTTAACATAATTCTTATCTCCTAACCAAACATAAGTGGGATCCTCACAACCGCTGTTGGAGAAAATAATTGGCGCTCGGTTGAACCAGGAAGTTAGATTTGAACAGGATTTGTTCTTGCCTTGCTATATTTATCAATATACATTATCTAGAGAAGAAATCTGAGACACTTGAATTTGATAGATTTGTTATGTGAGTGAAGTATGATTTTGCAAATACAGAAAGATGCACAAGGAGAAAAAGCAACTGATAATCTCAAGGAAACAAAGTCCACAAAACCCAGAAAGTCCAATTTTTCCATTACCTGAACTCAGCCCATTACCCAATAATTTAAATGAGGTGTTTTATCTCTTCAGAGACAACTACAGAATAAACAGAAGTCCATAAGAGAAAAAAAAACTGCAAAGATGGGTAATGGTTCATATCATAAAATGCAACCAAGGAAGTTGATCATTACAGCATCTGTAACCCAGTATGTTCAAATATTTCATTTCTTCTGAGGTATACAACAGAAAAAAGAACCTGAGGTTTCCAAGAAAATAAAAGGTTAACTGCCAGTTGAATTGCTCCCTGCTGTTAAGACAATCTGAACTACAGTGCATAGTACAAGGCCATATATGTGCAAAGAGTACTCCCTTAGTCTCAGAAGTTTAGGCTAAATTCTAACGCTATGTCCTTATATGTCACAGTCTAGAGGGAGGAAGAGACATGAAAATAATGTTAATATGGCCATTATTTTTGTCATGGGCCCAAACATACCCAGAATCAGAAAGGTATTTGGCACCCACGTTTAACTGCTAAGTTAGTTATTTAAAGTTACTGTGTTTTTGGTTTTTTTTGACAGGCAGAGTTAGAAAGGTCTTCCATTGGTTCACTCCCCAAATGGCTGCTACAGCCGGCACACTGCATGGATCTGAAGCCAGGAGCCAGGTGCTTTCTCCTGGTCTCCCATGCGGGTGCAAGCCCAAGCACTTGGGCCATCCTCCACTGCCTTCCCTGGCCGCAGCAGAGAGCTGGACTGGAAGAAGAGCAACCGGGACAGAATCCGGCACCCCAACCGGGACTAGAACCCGGGGTGCAGCGCCGCAGGCAGAGGATTAGCCAAATGAGCCGTGGCCCCAGCCAAGTTAATGTTAATATCAGTTATTAATACTTAGGAGGCTGTGATAAAAGTTTAGCTTCATGTAGGTGGTTCATTTATGTGCCTGAACCTGAGGAGAAATTCAAAAATTGTTGTTACTTGAGGTAACTCCATTTTTACATATATTTGATACTATGATAGAATTAGCTTGAAACAACATTTAACAGTTTGCAGATTAATAGCAAATTCCTCTGATAATACTGGCAGAGACATTTTATTAAAATATTTCTGTATTTATTGAGGTCAATGCAGAACTAGAGCCTAGTTGTCACATTGTATTTATACTATTATGATGGATATATCTGCTTAAGATCATTACCATGTAATCATGGAAAGTTGAAAGTAGTTTAGTCAAATATGGGTTTAAGTATAGATCCCAGTTTGAATTCAGTGCTTATTTTTTCAATGCTAATTAGGAGACTGAATACTATAAAAATAAAGTACCTACTTCACTGGATTTTCCAAAGAAATAAAGAAATGTGTGAATACTAAATAAATATTCAAAAGGCAGCATAGTGTAGTGACCAAGAATATAAACTGCAGAGCCAATTGGCCTGCCAATCACTTGACTTTGAGCAAGTTATTTAATTCTGCCTCAGTTTCTTTGAAGTGGGAATACATCCTCACTAGGTTGCTGGAATAATCAAATTATGTACAGCAGTGTCATGTGTGAGATCACTTTTTGAGGCAAAACATTTTTTGCACTGATTTTAATAGAGGTATTTAAAAAAAGCATTTTTTGGAAAATTGATTTTATTTGAAAGTCTGAGTTACTGAGAGGGAGAAAGCAAGATCCTTCATCCTTTGGTTCACTCCCCAAATTGCTGCAGTGGCCAGGGCTGCGTCACTTTGAAGCCAGGAACTCCATCTGGGTCTTCCATGTGGGTGGCTGGGGAGCAAGTGCTTGGTCTGTCTGCCCCTGTTTTCCCAGGCACACGAGCAGGGAGCTGGATTGGAGGTGCAGTGCCCTAATATGAGATGCTGGCGTAGCAGGTAAATGCTTAACCTGCTGTACCATGATGCCAACCCTACAGAAAACTAAACCATACTATTTATTTATTTATTTATTTGACAGGCAGAGTTAGAGAAAGAGACAGAGAAATGTCTTCCTTCCATTGGTTCACCCCCCAAATGGCCGCTACGGCCAGTGTGCTGTGCTGATCTGAAGCCAGGAGCCAGGTGCTTCCTCCTGGTCTCCCATGCAGGTGCAGGGCCCAAGGACCTGGGCCATCCTCCACTGCCTTCCCAGGCCACAGCAGAGAGCTGGACTGGAAGAGGGGCAACTGGGACTAGAACCCAGGGTGCTGGCGCCACAGGCGGAGGATTAGCCTAGTGAGCTGCGGTGCTGGCCCTAAACCATTTTTAATCATGAAGAATATGGTTTTCTCTTTCTTAGGTATTGTAAAGTAATGTTGCATCAGTTTTAACTTCACCAGGTACCTAGCTTAGTAAATGGTGCTTTGTATGTTATATAAATGTTATGTGTATATATGAAGAATTTTAAATTACCTGAGTTATTCTAATTCTATAACTGACATTTAAAGATTGAGATAAGGAAAGTATTTTCTGAGTAATGAAAATGTAACCATATTCAGAATTTGATTTGCAAATACTAGAAATGAGTTCAAGCTATATAGCTCACTTGAATGTTGGATTTCCAAGAATTCCAAAGGCATAGCTAAACAGGAAGAATTACTTTAGGGTCACACCTGGATGCTGGATTTCTGTTCTAGTAACAACTATGGAGTCAGCTTGAACAAATAACATTTTTAATATATCCTTATTTTTATAACATTTGACAACACCAAATACATAGTTGTCTGTAATGTTAGTTCTCTAAAGATGGTCTACCAACTTCCAGTATCAGAATCTCCTGGGATACAGGCTAAAAATACAGATAATGGTGTCTCAATCTAGATATACTGCTTTAAAATTTGAGAGTTAAGTATGGGAATCCTCATTTATAGTAAGTTTATTAGATGATTCTTCCACCTAATTCAATTACCAGTTTTACATGAAAGCAGCAAGGTAAGTAACTTGTCACAGTCAGGCTTTTAAATATAGAGTCTTGGTTCCTTTGTGTGTTCCTGATTTATTTTTTCCATGATTCTTCTTACTCTTGCTACAATTTGAAGAAAATTGCCAGAATTTTAAATAGGTTCCCATCTATGTATTCATATTCTATGTTCATATTCAGTGAAGAATGGAGTCCAATCACTTGAGCAAGTATTACTTATGCACAAAGGTTTATAGAAAAGTACATTCATGGCAATTAACTAAATATAAATATAATCAGTTTCATACTTCATCTTAAGCATTTAATTTTCTAAGTTTTTAATTAAGCTCTACAGTACTCTTATAGACATCTAGAATATCAGTATTTTGGGGGCACAGTTTCAACCAGTTCTAAACCTATTTCATTCTGTAACCATGTATTGAGTAAATATACCAAGTACAGAGAGGTACAAAGAGGACCGTGGCTCTAAACCATTAGACTCTTCTCCTTAGTGCTGTGGACCCGTTTGTCAGTGTAGTAAAGTTCATGATTCACTTGTCAAAAAACAGTTAACATGTTAAATACAATTGGAGCCAGTAGTACTGAAATGTTATCACAAAATGTAAAATTTTTGAGACACAAAAATAAGTATTTGTTAACTCGAGAGGTCTAGCAGTGGCTCAACAATTCATTTCAACATAGTGGTGAGGATGAGTGGTATTTTAAGTGTTCTGCAACAATTGTAATATGAAACTACATTCAATGTGAGTCACATATACTACTAGCTACTGTTATTGTCGACATTCAAATATTAAAAATTACCAGGAGTAGTAACTTTCCATCCTTTTTCCATCCAAGTTCATGGGCCCCCTAAATTCTGTCTATAAACTTACCAAGGCTTGGGTAAGATCTCTAGAGACTTAAGTATAAAAATTTGTTGTGCCTTAACCAATATAATGTACAATCAAAATATTCACGCCATAAGAGAAGTCTAAGGAAATTCTCATTTTCCCATAGTGAAGGCTAAGAAACTTCTTAGAAAATGCTAAATTACTTCTACTTGTTTCATCAGGCAGTAGCTCCTTTGCTGAGTGTGAGTTTAGTATCCAAGCTTAGCTGTATCCACTACATTTAGTACCTAGTTAAAGCTCAATAGAATAAGTTAATATTTTCAATGAGAAGTTTGAAATTTTAAAGAACATTCATAACAGGAAAACAAAACATGGAATAGTGTGCTGTAGGTGAATACATTGAAGGTATTTGTGGCCAAATAATGTCCATTGCGGTTAGAATTGAAGAGTAGGGCTAGCATCCTCAAATGATCTCACTAATGTGTAAGCTCTGTGAGAATTTTTGGCCACTTTGTTGACTGTGATATATACCAAAAAGTCTAGCAACTTGGGTACCTCAGTTCTTTAGACATTCTCAAACATTACAGAATTAACCCAGCTCCAGCTGCGGAAATTTAAAATGCATCTTTTTCCTAGTAGACATTCAATAAATAAATGAAGGATAGTTTTTTTTTTTTTCCTTAACAGAAAGCAAATTTGTATTGCCATAAATATGTTTAGCCACCACTTAGATTATTTCAAGGTAGGAATTGCCTCCACTGAAAATTTAAGGCATTATAACAACAGGTTAAGCCACTGTTTGGGATACCTGCATCCCATATCTGAGTGCCAGATCAAATCCCAGTACCTCCGCCTCTGATCCAGCTTCCTATCCCAGCTTCCTGGGAGGAGCAGAGATCATTCAAGTGCTTGGGCCCCTGCCACCCATGTGGGAGACCCAGATAGAGTTCAGGCTCCTGGCTTCAGCTTGACCTAGCTCCGGTTGCATGGAAGTTATTTATTCATTCTCTCTCTCTCTCTCTCTCTCTCTCTCTCTCATGTTTTTGAGAGAGAGACTTTATATTCTTCATTTCAAGTGGGTTAAAATAAACATTAAAAATTAAGACAGGGCAAACATGTACAGTGGTTGTCATCACTTGGGATGCCTGCATCATGGATCAGAATGCTGGTTACAGCTACTTCGCCTCTGATCCAGCTTCCTGCTAACGTGTATCGTGGGAGGCAGCAAACAATGGCTCAAGAATTTGGGCCCCTGCCACCCATGTGGGAGACCAGATTGACTTTAGGGAGTGAGCTAGCAGAAGAGCTTGCTCTGTCACAAAAGAATAAAAATTGAGGCCCAATTCTATCTGGAGCCCTCCATTAAATGTAGAGGAGTTCAGAATAGAATCCGTGTTTGTTTGACATTTACCCTAGCAAGTTAGACATTTGTCATATATTGGAGTGCCTAGATTCAATTCCTGGTCCCAGCTTCTGAGTGCAGCTTCCTGCCAATGAAAACCTTGGAAGGCAACAGTGATGGTTCAAGTAATTGGGTTGCTGCCACCTATGGGGAGACCTGGATTGAGCTTTCAGTTTCTGGGCCCAGCTCTAGCTGTTGTGGGCATTTCACAATTGAACCAATGGAACTAGTGCTCTTCCTTGCCCGTATTCTCTTTCTTCCCCTCAAATGAATTGATTCCTTATTAAACAAACAAACCCAAGCTCCAAAAAATTAAAATTGCACAAAAACTGCTACTAGTATTTTTCCTTTTAGAGGAAACATGGGAAAAAATTATGTAGGGGGATTTCTAGACCTGTCTATCTCAGTTCTGTATTCACACCAAAAACTACTAATTGTGATCCTTTTTGCACATTTCTCAAACATGCAGTAACAATTTTGACACTAAGACCAGGTTACAAAATTTCTATAATTTTAAATGTATTTTAAAGTGTTTCACTTAAAGATGTATATTTTTTAAAAACTTTAAATATAGTGATGGCGTTGTGGGACATCAGGTTAAGCTACCACCGGCAATGCTGGCATCCCGTATGGGCACTGGTTTGAGTCCTGGCTGCTCCATTTCTGATCCAGCTCTCTGCTAATGTGCATGGGAAAGCAGTGGGAAGATGGCTCAAGTGCTTGGGTCCCTGTCACACATGTGGGAGACCTGGATGAAGTTCCCGGCTCCTGTCTTCAGCCTGCTCCAGCGCTGCCTATTGTGGCCATTTGGAGAGTGAATCAGTTGATGGAGGATATCTGTCTTTCCCTTCCCCTGTAACTCTGCATTTCAAATAAACAAATCTTTAAAAAATTAAATCTAAATAAGCTGTTGTTTGTGCTACAGCAATTTTTTCCCAGTTTGCCTTCTGTGTTAATCAGAATCTTTTCTACTGTACCATCCTAGAAAAATTTCAAGATTTCTGGATTTTATGTTGGTAATTAACGACTAGTCGGATTTTTTGATGCCTCTCCCCTCCCTAAATCAATAGATGTGCTTTCACATGTTAAATCTTTAAAAAGATTTATTTATTGTATTTGAAAGGCAGAGTTACAGAGAGAGAGGAAGAGACAAGAGATCTTCCATCTGCTGTCCTACTCCCCAGATGGCTGCAATGGCCAGACTTGGGCCAGTCCAAAGCCAGGAGCCAGTAGCTTCTTCTAGGTCTCCCACGTGGGTGCAGGGGCCCAAACATTTGGAGCATACTAAGCTGCTTTCCCAGGCACATTTGCAGGAGCAGCCAGGACTCAAACCATCGCCCCTGGGATGCGGCATCCCAGGTGGCAGCTTCACCTCCTATGCCACAATGCTGGCTCCTCACGTATTAAGAAGGAAGTAAATCAGTTTAGACAAAAACATTGTTGGGCTGATACAATGCTAATGAAAGTGAAGAGTGATTTTGAAGTGCTTCTGATCCACATTGGGAACACTAGACCAACATGTTTCTCTAAATTGGTATATGATACAAATTTTTCAGTTCTGACTCAGAAGCACATGTGTTGTTCAATACATAACTTGAGGAAGTTAAATAGAACCTGTGTTTTGCAGATAGGAAAATTAGGTACCTGGGAAGTAAAACCTGGCTTGACATGCATTGATCTGAAGCCATTTGCAAGGTTTATTCATCCTATGTAGTGTGAGGTTTTTTTTTTTTTTAAAGATCCATTTATTTATTTATTTGAAAGGTAGAGTTACAGAGAGGCAGAGATAGAAAGAGGTCTTCTGTCTGCTGTCTCATTGCCCAAATGGCCACAATGGCCAGAGCTGGGCCAATCTGGAGCTTCTTCAGGATTTTCCACATGGGTGCAGGGGCCCAGAGACTTGGGCCATCTTCCACTGCTCTCCCAGGCAATAACAGAGCTGGATCAGAAGTGGAGCAGCTGGACTTGAAACGGTGCCCATATGGTAAGCTGGCACTGCAGGCAGTGGTTTTACCCGCTACACCACAGCACCAGCTCCTCTTTCTCTATCTCTTTTTTTTTTTTTTTTAAGACGACTTGTTCTCTTTTTTTTATTTATTTATTTTTTTATTTTTTGACAGGCAGAGTGGACAGTGAGAGAGAGAGAGAGAAAGGTCTTCCTTTGCCATTGGTTCACCCTCCAATGGCCGCCACGCCTGGCGCGCTGCGGCCGGCGCACCGCGCTGATCTGATGGCAGGAGCCAGGAGCCAGGTGCTTTTCCTGGTCTCCCATGGAGTGCAGGGCCCAAGGACTTGGGCCATCCTCCACTGCACTCCCTGGCCACAGCAGAGAGCTGGCCTGGAAGAGGGGCAACCGGGACAGAATCTGGCGCCCTGACCGGGACTAGAACCCGGTGTGCCGTTGCCGCTAGGCGGAGGATTAGCCTAGTGAGCCGTGGCGCCGGCCCTCTCTATTTCTTAAAATAAAGCCTGCTCCCATCCTTGCACTCTATCTAGGTCTCTGCTTTGAATCCTTATCTCACATGGAGGCAAGAGCCTGGAATAAATATAGCTAGCGACTCTATCCCCACAACACTTCCCATTATATACAGTATGTGGACTCTTGCCATTCTAAACTACATTCTTGTGATCTCACCTGATCCCAAAGATTTAGGATAAGGGACTGTTGGTTCGTAGTCATTTCCTTTCCAGAATAGTCATCTATATCATTTGGTGCTTCGATGATATAGAATAATTTTAATTCCATTTTTTGACTTGCAGTCTTCATGCATACCATGTGGTGTGATTTTATATTTTTTTGTTTGTTCTTGTATTTTTTAAAAGGGTTTATTCATTCATTTATTTATTTGAGAGGCAGAGTTACAGACAGAGGGAGAGAAAGAGAGCAAGGTCTTCCAACCACTGGTTCACTCCCCAAATATCCACAATGGCTGGAGTTGGGCCCATCTGAAGCAGCAGCCAGGAGCTTCTTCTGGGTCTCCCAAGCTGTGCAGGGGCCCAAGCACTTGGTCCATCTTCTACTGTTTTCTCAGGCCATCAGCAGAGAACTGGATTGGAAGTGGAGCAGCCAGGACTGGAACTGACGCCAGTAGGGGATGCTGATGCTACAGACAGAAGATTAACCTACTATGCCTTAGTGCCAGCCCCCCAATTATATGTTTTGAAAATTATTATGAAAACTATGTAACATCACTTGACCTGAAAACAGTAGAACCTACTAATTGTAGGCTAATGGAGAGAGTTTGAAAATAATCTTTAAAATTCAAAATGTTCCCCAAAAGCTAATTACATCTCAGAATCAACTTGATCCTACCTTATAACTCTCCTTTTCCCTTAGTACAAAGCTGAAAAATGGCTGATTCATACACCAATAAGCTGTCTTTGGCAGCCAGATGTTATTTTTACCAATAAATGATATGTTATTTTCTTTGGTTTGTCACATTCTTAGCAGATATGCAATGGTTGGTTAATGGATAATGAAGTTGTTAAATTATAAAACTTTGATTGATTGAATAGTCCTTTAAGTAATAATTGACATATCACCCTTTATTTTCTGATCCTATTGTGATAGATTTTACACTAGTGAGATGGACTGATTCAGACAATCAAGGAAATACTGTGGAACATCTCTGACAGAATCTTGCCTGGTCCTAACAGGACACTGAATTGGAGTATGAGTCCCAGTGCATTAGAACTAGACTGTGAAAGGGACAGGTAGAGAGGGTGACATGTATTGACAGTTGCTCTTGTTTTCATGTGTTTAATGACATGAGCATAAAGCCATTACTGTAATATTTAAGTTTATCTTGAAAGGAAAAGTGTGAAATGGCTCCAGGATTAGTTGGTTTTCAGTGAAATAAGTTGTTTTCTTTCGGAACTTGATTCATTATAATTGCAGAATCAAAGAAAATGCTGTTTTATCAAAGCCTGTTTAATTCTGAATTTACTTAAATATAGTTATGTGGTAGAGCATTTTTAGATAGACTGCATTCATCTTTTCTGTTTTTGTCACCCAGTAATATACCTCATCATCAGCCATAGCAATATGACTGGACATGCAGGAGAACAAGTATTCATAATAGAATGTTAAGTTGCTTCCATAATCAGATGGCATTCCACTTTCCCTACCTTTTGTTCTCTTTTATTTACCCACTTATGTTTGTGTGCTATTAACTATATTGCAATATATGACCACTAATCTGTAACCTTTGACAGCATAAGCTAAACCATATTTTCACATTCTCTTCTACACTTAAAACAGAGCTTTTGTTTCCTTAACAAGTATTCATTGGGTATCCACTAGGTGTCAGATAATATAGTAGGCATATTCTGAGAATATCAAGATAAATACAGACATGCCTATGGGAGTTTGACAGTCTTGTTGAGTAGAAGTGGAAGGATAGATGTGCAAGCCAAAAATGCTACAGTATATTATAACTATTAAAATGGCAATAAAATGCCAGAACTTTTCATTTTATATTTAGTGATCATTCTATATCAATTAAATGCATAAAATGTATATGCTGGCATGAATGACTTATAATGGAAAATGCTGAATAGAACTGTATGGAAATTGAATAAGACATGCCAGTAGAAGGGGAGATATTTGATTCCAGGCAAGCTATTATGCAGCATGTATTTTCATCATAGCTTTAGGGTAAAACCTGTAACCTCAAAACCAATCACTATTTTGTTCCTTTTTTGTTTTTGTTTTCTGTTTTTGGTTCCTCTAGCATGTTAAAATTTTACTGTCAGTTCTAATTCTCATCTATCTTCCTTAGTCCTCACCCTTAATTTTCACATTTTCATTTGCCCTAATTAGTGCCAGCCTTAACTTTGAGTGGGCTAAGGTAGAGAACAAGAAAGTCATTTTCAAAAACATTTCACCAATAAGCCTGCCTCAGTGACTAAGTTTCCAGTGTTGTAATGTCATTCTTGGGCTTGGCGTCTGTTAGTGTAGCAGGTAAAGCCACTGAGATGCCAGCATCCCACATGGGGGCCTGTTCAGGTCCTAGCTGCCCCGCTTCTGATCCAGCTCCCTGCTAATGGCCTCAGAAGGCAGTGGACTATGGCCCAAGTGTTTAGGCCCCTGTCACCCTCGTGGGAGACCCAGATGAAGCTCCTGACACTTGCCTTTGGCCTGGTCCAATGCTGGTCATTGCAGCTATCTGGTGAGTGAACCAGTAGATGGAAGATGTCTCTCTCTCTCTCTCTCTCTCTCTCTCTGATTTTCAAAACAAATAATGAATTTTTAGAAGCCCGGGATTGCACTATAGTTGCCTATTGACCCGGAAAACTTATAGGCAAAACAGACCATGAGTTATATTTTTTCCTTTTAAACTTTTTAAATTAATTTTAAAATCTATGTATGTAAGATTCATTCTTTTGGTGTATAATTCTATGAAGTTTGATAAATGCATGGTCATGTAATCACCACCACAGTCAAGATATAGTTCCATCACCCAAAATATTCTTTTGTGCTGCCTCATTTATAATTTTAAGTTAAAAATAATTATTTTATTTTTCAAAAAATATTTGAATATTCCATTTTAATTAATTCCTTATTCAAAAAGTATGTCTTGGCCGGCACCGTGGCTCAATAGGCTAATCCTCTGCCTTGCGGTGCTGGCACACCGGGTTCTAGTCCCAGTCGGGGCACTGGATTCTGTCCCGGTTGCCCCTCTTCCAGGCCAGCTCTCTGCTATGGCCCGGGAGTGCAGTGGAGGATGGCCCAAGTGCTTGGGCCCTGCACCCCATGGGAGATGCCTTCGGATCAGCGCAATGCGCCAGCCGTGGTGGCCATTGGAGGGTGGAGGGTGAACCAACGGCAAAAAAAGGAAGACCTTTCTCTCTGTCTCTCTCTCTTACTGTCCACTCTGCCTGTCAAAAAAAAAAAAAAAAAAAGTATGTCTTGGGGCCAACACTGTGGCATAGTGTGTAAAGCCACTATCTGCAATGCCAGCATCCCATATGGGCACCAGTTCGAGTCCTGGCTGCTCCTCTTCTGATCCAGCTGTCTACTATGGCCTGGGAAAGCAGTAGAAGATGGCCCAAGTCCCTGGGCCCCTGCACCTGCAAGGGAAGACCCAGAGGAAATTCCTGACTCCTGGCTTCGGATCAGCGCAGCTCCAGCCGTTGCAGCCAATTGGGGTGTGAACCAGCGAATGGAAGATTCATTCATTCTCTCCCTCTCTCTCTCTCTCTCTCTCTCTCTGGCTCTCCTCTCCTTTGTAACTCTGACTTTCAAATAAATAAATAAATCTTAAAAAAAATAAAAGTTTATCTTGGGGGCTGGTGCTGTGGTATAGCAGGTAAAGCTGCCACCTGCAGTGCCGGCATCCCCTTTGGCTGCTGGTTCGAGTCCTGGCTGCTCCACTTCTGAGCCAGCTCTCTACTATGGCCTGGGAAAGCAGAAGAGGATGGCCCAAGTCCTTGGGTCCTTGCACCCACATGGGAGACTTGGAAGAAGCTCCTGGCTCCTGGCTTTGGATTAGTGCAGCTCTGGCCATTGAGGCCAACTGGGGAGTGAACCAGTGGATGGAAAACCTCTCTCTCTCTCTGCCTCTGCCTCTGTGTTGCTCTGCTTTTTGGAGTTAAGACTCTCTCTCCCTTCCTTCCTTCCTTCCTTCCTTCCTTCCTTCCTTCCTTCCTTCCTTCCTTCCTTCCTTCAGAGAAGGAGGAGAGAGATCTTCCATCTGCTAGTTCATTCCCTAGTGGCTGCAACATCCAGGGCTGGGCCAGGCTGAAGCCAGGAGCCAGAAGCCTTTTCAGGGTCTCCCACTTGGATGCAGGGGCCTAAGCACCTGGGCCATCTACCGCCACTCTCCCAGGAGCATTAGCACGGAGCTGGATCAGAAGTGGAGCAACTGGGACTTGAACCAGCACCCATATGGGATGTTGGCACTGCAAGCAGTGACTTTACCCACTATGCCGCAGTGCCGGCATCAAGACTACCTTTTCTTTTTTAAGAAAGATTTATTTGTTCATTTATTTGAAAGGCAGAGTTATACACAGGCAGAGGCCGGGGGGGTGGGGGGTGGAGAGAGGTTTTCCATCCACTGGTTCACTCCCAAACTGGCCGTGGTGGTCGGCACTGCACCAATCCGAAGCCAGGAGCCAGGAGCTTCTTCTGGGTTCCCACATGGGTGCAGGGACCCAAAGATTTAGACAATCCTCCACTGCTTTCCCAGGAAATAGCAGAAGCTGGATCTCAAACTGGTGCCCATATGGGATGCTGGTACTGCAGGTGGCAGTTTTACCTGCTACGCCACAGCACTGACCCCAAGACTGCACCTTTTCTTTCTTTCTTTTTTATTTATTTATTTTTTAAATTTTTTGGCAGAGTGGACAGTGAGAGAGAGAGACAGAGAGAAAGGTCTTCCTTTTGCTGTTGGTTCACCCTCCAATGGCCACCGCGGCCAGCACACTGCGGCCGGCGCACTGCACTGATCCAATGGCAGGAGCCAGGTGCTTCTCCTGGTCTCCCGTGGGGTGCAGGGCCCAAGCACTTGGGCCATCCTCCACTGCAGTCCCTGGCCACAGCAGAGAGCTGGCCTGGAAGAGGGGCAACCAGGACAGAATCTGGCGCCCCCACCGGGAGCCTAGTGAGCCGTGGCGCCGGCCAAGACTGCACCTTTTCTAATAAGCCACTGTAGAGATATGTACAAGGAGAGGCTAAACATTACTCCACTGTTCCTTAGTTTGTAGTTAAACTGCTGAAAAGAATTAGGAGTCAGAAAAGATCAAGGGTGTGTATGCTGGGTTGGATAGGAGATAGGAGTTCTGAACATTGAGGAGATTAGAGCCTGTAGACACAGTAATGTGCATGGTGGTGTAGATATGGATAGTGTTTTAAGTAGTGTCAGAGCACTGGATTCTAAGATAGGGAACATCAAAGAAAGAGGAAATGAGTCCTTGAAGAGGAGTGGTCTTCATGTAAAAATTGATCTATCTTACTCTAGAGCTATAGAGCTGGAATTCTAGTACTGATTCTACCAGTAACTTGTTCTTGAAAAGGCACCTCCCCTGTCTGGACTTAAATTTCATCATCTGTCAAAGAGAAGACTGGATTAAATATGTTTATTTCAGTGTTCTTTACTAGAGATAAAATTTATGTCTGTGCTTTTCTAAGGTTTTGTTCTCAAGTTCTTGGTTTTTCTCTAATTTATTTGAAAGAGAGAGAAAAGGAGAGAGAGAGAGAAACTCCCATCTGTGCTGGTTTACTTTCCAAATGCCCACAACAACCCTGGGCCAAGGGCCAATGCCAGGAGTCAGAAAATCAATCTGGGCCTCCCACATGGGTAGCAGAAATCCAACTACTTGAGCCATCGCCACTGCCTTCAAGAAAGCTGGAGTCAGGAACAGAGGTGGGTAATGAACCCAGACACTCTGAGGCAGGATGCTGGTGTTCTAACCCTATTGATAATTCCCAATGTTCTTCTATTCTTACTTCCCCTGAGTCTGCAGCTGTTGTTCTTCTGGTTTGATTTTTGTTTTTTAATTTTTGTTAGTTACTTCTATAGGCTGAGACTTTTGCTATTTAACATACATTATTTAAAGACTTCTGTTGTGCTTCTATGCTTTGTAGGTGCTCAGATATGGCAAAATCACACCATGCCTCCCACTCCTACCCTGGATAGCAAATTCTTACAGCAGATCTCATTTCAATGAATATTTAAAGAAGCGCTAGAGATGGGGAAGATGGGGGAAAGATATGTGTGTCTTTAAATTGATAAGGAAAAGGAAAAGAACTAACATTTGAGGGCCTACTTTGTGCTAGGTTCTTTCTGCTTGGTATATTCTTTAGGTCATTGAGATAAACAGGTAGACATCATCTAGGAAGACTGTCTTGGTAACCAAAACAAAACAAAACAAAACAAAAAAAGGATTTCACATCACAAATCACTGGAACTATTCAGAATACTTGTTTTCCATGTCATTGAGGGCAATGAAAGCATAATGCCTCTATATGGTGTTTGGTAGATATTTGTTGAATAAGTAGGTATTTTTCTCATGATCTATGAAATTACTTCTTCCTATTTTGGGTCTGTGAACCTCTAAGAATTTTATAAGAACTATGAACTCATCTAGGATTTTACCCCTGCCATACACACACACTATACACAAAAAGAAATAGCCAAGTCCCTGTCCTTGCCTTAACCACCTCCATGTCTACATTTTTATATGTTTCCCTCTATCTCTCTCTCTCTTTAAATATTTACTCATGTATTTGAAAGGTAGAGTTACAGAGAGAGAGAGATCATCCATCTGTTGGTTCACTCTCCAAATGGCCACAACAGCTGGAGCTGGGCCCATCTGAAGCCAAGAGCCAGGAGCTTCTGGGTCTTCCCCGTGGGTACAAGGGCCCAAGTACTTGAGCCATCTTCTATTTCTTTCCCAGGCTCATTAGCAGAGAGTTGTATCAGAAATGGAGCAACCAGGACTTGAAACAGTGCCCATATGGGATGCCAGCAATGCAGGCAGTAGCTTTACCTGCTATGCCACAGTGCTGTCTTCTATAAATATATTTTGCAAAACCCAATCTTTCAGAATGTTTACAGCCCTGTTGGGTCCATTCACATGCTCCAGGTTTAGAACTCAGCTCTGGAAAGACGTCTTGGTACCTAGGTAGCATAGGAGCACAGTTCCACTAAATTAGAGCACTGCATAATGCAGTCTAGTGCTGCCATGCTTTATCAGTCCCTTACGGACAAGAAAATCATACCATGCCTGCTGACCATCTACTAGTGGTTATCTTCGGTTTTCTTTTATGAGCAGAACTTGCATCCAGCTTTCTTTCAGATTCATTAATGTGTGCTACAAAGAAAAGAAAATCAGTGCTGGAGCCAGAGTGGTGTAGTGAGTTAAGCTGCCATTGAGATGCCAGCATCCCATATCAGAGTGCCAGTTCCAGTCCTGGCTACTTTGCTTCCTGCTAATGCACCTGGGAAGGCATCAGAAGATGGCCCAGGTACTTGGGCCTCTGCCACACACATGAGAGTTCCTAGCTCCTAGCTTCAGCCTGGTCCCACCCTGTTTGCTGTAGCCATTTGGTGAGTGACCCAGTGAAAGGAAGATCGATCTCTGTCTTCCTCCACCCTGCCCTTGCTCTTTAAATAAATGAATATATAAATCTCAAAAGAAGAAAATCAGCATCGTACACTTTATCCTTTTTAGATTTTTGTAGTACTAATTATGCAAAGAACTTATTTGTCCCAAAGTTTATCCTCCAAGGGGGGTAACATGTTTTCTAGATAGAATAATCTTTATTTCCTTTTGTACAGGTCCCCATTCAGAAACTCACTTAGAACTCTGCTTGGGCAGTGTCCTCTTCTGTGAAATTTTACACAGGTACAGAAAGATGATGAAAAAATTGTCTTTCCTCATAGTGGAGGAGAATGACGTGTAAAACAAATATTCCAAATAATTCCAGATGGGATAAAAACCACTCCAACAAAATTTTGGTGGCTACATTCATTAAAGGAAGACTAAGTGCCATGTAAACTATAAAATTTTCTCAATACCTGTCTGGCCCTTATCTTGCTAGAGAAACTTCAGGGCTAAGTACAGTCTTATCTTACTTTATCTCCAGTTATATTTTCCCTAGTATATAAAACAAGATTACACCTAACATAGGCCTGTGATAGAAGAAACTAGAATTGTTCACTGTTATTTACTTATTTGAAAGGCAAAGTTACAAAGAGAAAGAGAGACAGAGAGAGAGAAAGAGAGAGTGCTCTTCTATAAGCTGGTTCACTCCCCCTGCTTTCCCACGTGCATTAGCAGGGAATTGGATCGGAAGTGGAGCAGCTAGGACTTGAATTGGCACCCATACTGGATGCTGGCATCCCAGGCAGCAGTTTTACCCACTATACCTCAACGCTGACCCCCACTATTACTATTAAAGTACAAAACAGAGAGGGAATTTGTTGATCCAATGGATTAATGTTTTGAGTATTTAATATATGCCAAGGGCTTTTACAT
This sequence comes from Oryctolagus cuniculus, assembly GCF_964237555.1. NCBI lineage: Eukaryota > Metazoa > Chordata > Mammalia > Lagomorpha > Leporidae > Oryctolagus > Oryctolagus cuniculus. The sequence continues at coordinate 74,117,906 of NC_091432.1, forward strand.
TCTTAATTTAAGTTTTAAATAAACTTTCTGCATGGAGAGTGACAGAATCCATAGTGCACTTGCCCCAGGCAACACAGTTATAGCTAACACTTGAATGATTACTATAAGCAAAGGCACTACATGCATTTACAGGCATTTCATTCACATTTCTCATTTAATCTTTCTAATAAATCCAGAAGATTCAATTTATATTGCCATTCCTAGTTTGTCTAGAAAACTGAAACTTATAAGAGCTTAGAAAATTTGCCCAACAGTATTGCAAAGATGGGACTTTGAGCCCTGGCTGATTTGACACCATTCCAATGTACTTCTAAGCTTCCAGCACTAATCATGCAGCATCACCATCAGTTATGAAATAATGTGACTGTCCATGGCAGGGAGTCAGTGAGGGAGATATTGAGGGTGAGTCACTGCACTGCTTCTGAAAGATGTGATACCTTCCCTTGCAAACAAGTTTCTTGGGGTGAAATCAGGTTGGAAAGACAAGAGAGGGAGAAGAAGGTGGAGGTGGTGTAGTTGGGCCTGTTTAGGAACTGATTACAGCTGAGCCTCTGGCCCTTTTCCCTGCCAGCTGACTCAGAGCCGGTAGATGGGCCATAGCCCAGGCAGGTTGATTTCATGGACTGTGTACTTCAAAGGATCTGATTCCTGGCACTGCTATGCACTGTGCTTTTCAGAGGGCATAGCCTTGTGTCGGGGAGGGAACAGGATGGTCTCCATGAGATGTTTGTGAAAGCTGGAGGCAATGTTTGCTCTGAATCCAAATATATTGGTATGCAGCTTGTTCTGAGTTTGGCAGTAAAAACCACATGGCTAGTCCTAGTTAAGGCTGAAAATTGAGTATTTAAACCATAAGTATCCTGCAGAACAACAATGGTTAGACATGGGCCTTAGAGTCAGATAGACCTGGTTTCCAGTATTGGATTCACGATTCAACTGTGTATAAGTTACTAGGCCTCAGTTTTCTCATGTGTAAAATGGGCATTGCAGTAATGCTTACTTTACATGTTTATTTTGAGTATTAAAGAAAAATGAGTACAAGGCATATACCATAGTACCTAGGACATAATAACACTCTTGAAATGTTAGTCATTATTCAATGAAAACTCCTATTTTATAAGAGAATCTCAGAGCTTAAACAGAATGAATTAATTGGTTCATTATTTCACTTATCAGACATTCAAAAGGCATTTATCACTGTGTTGGGTGGGAGGGATAGAGAAAACAACTTTTGTTCAGCAACTAAAATGAGCTGATTTCTAAGAAAATTATTTTCTCCTTTAATATTCACAGTTGCCCTATAAAGTATTTTTCCCATGTTATAGCTGAGGTCACAGACTGGGAAGGGTTTAGTAACATGCCTAAGATCATATAGTCAGCACGGTCCTACTTCAAAGACTGTGAAAAAGGGTGCCTTTAACCTACTGGCCCAAGTTACTCAGCAGGCAGCCACGTGCCCCGGTACCAAAGTGCTGTTGTCAGGCTTTATACTAGGTGCTTGGTAGCACAGGGCAGGAAGGGCAAACTCTGGGGGTGGAGTGAAGGTAGTTTCCTTCACAGGAATAAATGCTGGTAGGATGGCTTCTGGTGGGAATGAGGTAGGGGACTTTTGTTGGTGGAGGAGTTATGGGAGCTTTTCCTGGGTTTCCCAAAGTCACACTAAAAGATTGGAGGAAGGTTTTTCTTGCCTTTTGGATCTAGCAATACAATTGCAGCAAATTTTAGCTAGCAAAGGAACTGTCTCCAGAGAGATCAGACAGTGTTGCTTATTTGAGGTGAAAAGGTGGAAGTTATATATAAATGATATCTGTCTGCATCATAATCATGTGGACTTCCTTGGGCTTTGGAACTGAACCTCATATTAATAATAGCAATTAGTTTTTACTACATGATGATTGGTATTTATCACTGCTGTGTTCATAGGCTAGAACTCTTAGCTGGATAAAGATAGAAAGACTTTTTCTAAGTCACAAATCTCAAATTATGTGTACTTAATTTGAGTATATACCCCAAATATATATGTATCACTTTGCAAATTATACACAGACACTATTGTACTAATACAGGACATGCTTTATGAAGTATATAAAAAATGAAGTTGAAATAAACTATTTTATCTCAGGGAAAATATGTACTTTTGTACCTGATCATTAATAGTGGATATAAATTAATATTTCAGGAAGACTTTGTAATAGTTTTAGATTCTTTTTGGTCAATTTGTCAAATTTGATTCAACAATCTGTATTTAACTTACAATGTGACTAATAAAGCACTCACACTAGGCCAGCGCCACGGCTCAATAGGCTAATCCTCTGCCTACGGCGTCGGCACACCGGGTTCTAGCCCTGGTCGGGGCGCCGAATTCTGTCCCGGTTGCTCCTCTTCCAGTCTAGCTCTCTGCTGTGGCCCAGGAAGGCAGTGGAGGATGGCCCAAGTGCTAGGGCCCTGCACCCGCATGGGCAACCAGGAGGAGCACCTGGCTCCTGGCTTCGGATCAGTGCGGTGCGCCGGCCGCAGCAGCCATTGAGGGGTGAACCAACGGAAAAAGGAAGCCTTTGTCTCTCTCTCTCACTGTCCACTCTGCCTGTCAAACAAACAAACCTCACACTAAGTAGAAGTGTAGTTCTGCGGGTTTTTTTTCTTGTCCTTATATGTATCATCTTCAACTCACAAGGTGTTCTCAGCAATCTTTTTAAACCAATTGTTCACTTTGTGCAATTTAACTTAGTGAAAATTAGATTCAAAAATCTTTAAATCCCTTTTTAAACTGCAGTATGTTGCCAAATGCTGAAAGAGCCTCCATTTATGCTTTACCTGACATGAGCACCCAAAGGGACCATGTAGGGATGTCATCTTAATGGAGCTTATGACTGTTGTTTTATCAAATAGCAAACATAAGTGGACATTACAAGCATTCTAGCCACACCTCAATGGATTGACTTGCATACCTCTAGAATGAGCACACTTCATTTTGGCAATCAGTAGTGTAAGGAACAGGACCTGTGGCCATAATGTGAGAATAACTAACCCTATCTTGAGCAATGTTTGGCTCAGATTCATTTATGAATGATAAATGGAAAGAGTAAAACAAGGTTTTTCGAGAAATCAGAAGATCTGAGTGTATCTGAACACTTAAGAGTGTGGAATTTCTGTACAAAGTCAGAAGCTACATTTGGCAGGTGCCTCAATGAAATACTTCCCAGTTTTTATTTATTTATTTATTTTTTTTTAGATAAATTGCCCATAGATTTAATCCCAGCCCTGCTATTGACTAGCAATACCACTTGGGGGAAAGCAACAACCTCTTGGAATATATTGCTTGTCTCTGACATGAAGATGATTAATATTTTACCTCACTGAGTAAAGCCTCACTGGCTTTACCGAGTGCAAGAGATATGGAGATAAACTCTTTACAAGCATCCATTTAATCTTCAACACGTTAGTGAGTAGAGGCTAGTTGGTTCACGCATCTGTTTTCTTTTTGCTCCTGAGCACACAGAGAAACTTCATCTCCTGGTTCCTCTCACATTTAGGTACCATCACATTACAGGGTTCTAGCGATGGAAATAGTGGTAAAAATGATCACCACTGTCTCCAGGTCCACAGAACTGTTCCTTGTAATTCTTCATGCTCTCTTTCTTCCCTCATCAGAGGATTAAACAGAATTATTGGTGTGAGAAAGTTCTCTCTTCCCGTCCCTACCACCAACCTGTACTGCACTCTGATGTGAGCCACATTTTACTGTGTCAAATCATTGAGATGTGTGGGATTGCTTGGTACATCATTTAGTGTACTCTAATTCCACAAGATTTGATCAGAACACAGTGAGGGGAGAAATAAATCATTTATAATTTCTGTCACATAATGTCCCATTAAGCCTTACTAACTTAAGAAAGATGTAAAATACTTTTATGAGATAACTTAGGAGCAAGCGTCTGTAAAAGTCCTTCAAGTAAAGTGTGAAAAATGTCAAGAATCAATTTGGAGCAGGTGTTATGGCACAGCAGGTCAAGCCACTGCTTGGGATACCCGCATCCCAAATCAGAGTGTCTGGTTCAAGTCCTGGCTACTCTGTGCTTCCAATTCAGCTTCACGCTAATGCACATGGGAGGCAGCAGATGGCCCAACTACCTGGGCTCCTGCGACCCATGTTGGGGACCCAGAAGATGTGCCGGGCTCCTGGCTTTTTTGTGGCTTATTTCCAGCTATTGCAGACATTTGGGCAGTGAACCAGTAGATGAAAGATCTCTGTCACTCTGTCTTTCAAATTAATTACTAAAAAAAAAAGGAGTATCAGCATAGCCTCTCAAAAACATTTGCCTCTATCATCCTTATCATGATCTTCCCCTCAGTGCTAAGTTTTTGAAACATTCAGGAGCTGGACAATGGTTTTGAAGATGTGATAAATACTCATGGAGCTATGTAACAAAAAGGAAGAAAATAAGTGTTGTGTTAAGACAGACTGACCTTCAGTCTGGGCACAGCAACCACCTAGCTATATATGATCCCACTCTTAGGAGTCATAGTAAAATGAATATGGTAGGGGCTGGCACTGTGGCATAGTGGGTAAAGCCACCACCTGCAGTGCCAGTATCCCATATGGGCACTGGTTCGAGTCCTGGCTGCTCCACTTCCAAACCAGATCTCTGCTATGGCCTGGGAAAGTGGTTAAAGATGGTCCAGGTCCTTGGGCCCCTGCATGCACGTGGGAGACCAGGAAGAAGCTCTGGGCTCCTGCCTTCGACCTGGTCCAGCCCTAGCTATTGTGGCCATTTGGGGAGTGAACCAAAGGATAGAAGATCTCTTTCTCTCTCTCTGTGTATCTCTTCCTCTATCTTTAATTTTGCATTTCAAATAAATAAAAAATCTTTAGAAAGGAAAGGAAAAAGATAAGACAGAAGAGACTTTGCAGTCTTTATCTCACAAATTGGCAGTTGATTTTTTAAGAAACCAGGTGCTAGCACAAGAACTGGTATTAGGATGTGCTGCTGTTACTGACAACTACTACACTATCAGAAAATAATACTGAAGGTTTTACAACCAGGGTGTTCCCCAGATCAGGACAAGGGTGACGCAGCACTAGACTGAGACAGCTTCATTTTGCCAGGCCTTTGTGCTATTCTTGAGGCGATATCCTGTCCATGGAGAATTGCAGTTGGGAGAAAGACCACCTAGGAGGAAAGCACTTTTGAACAGCATGTTTTACAGCATCTCCTGTGTTCATTTGTTCTTTCTTTTTGCTTTTTTACTCAATGGAACCTTGCTGAAGAACCAGTCATGTACCAGGACTATACTGATCACTGAAAATGAGAGAAATATATCCTCAGTCAGGTTTTGAGGGAACTCTGTGACAATCATGTTAGGCTTCACAGCTTAGAGGTCCAGATATGTTCTCTGGAGGAAAAGGGCACAAGCTACCATCTATGGTGGGGAAAGTATGAGCTTTGGCATCAGAGGGATCAGCATTCCAATCAGGGTACAACTCACTTCCTGTGTGAACTTGAGCAAATCTCTCACATCTCTAAACCCCTATTCTCTCATCTGTTAAGTAAGAATGACACACTTTCCGTGAAAGGTGATTATGAAGATTCAATGGGGTCAGTGATATGATGTGCCTGGCCCTTAATGGAGAGCCCCCTTCTCATGAAAATGCTGTCCCTCTGCCTCTGCAACTTCTCCATTCCACTCCGGGTTACACTGTTATCTTTTGTGGTTTCTTTTCTTCCTTTAAACCTGACCTGAATTTACATTAAAACCTGGTCTCATACCCATAATAATGATAATAAAATAAGTGGAGAAGTGGGTGTGATACACAGTGTACTTTCCCCTAGCTAGGAAGCCATCCTCCCACTCTTCTTCCCACACAACCATTACTGTGTTAAACACAAATTACCAGGTCTCAATGGCTAGGAATCCTTCATTGTCCATATCATGTGTTTCTGGCTTTCCAAGATTTTTCCATCTGAAAGAGTGTATTTGATATGAGGCACTACTTCCACATTTGTTCTTTTTTTTTTTTTTTTTTTTTTTTTTTTTAAGATTTACTTATATATTTGAAAGGCAGACTTACAGAGAGAGGAGGAGAGACAGGGGGAGAGAGAGAGAGACCTTCCATCTGCTGGTTCACTCCCCAATGGCCATGACAGTGGGGCTGAGCCAGGCTGAAGCCAAGAACCCAGAACTCCACCCAGGCCCCCAAATGGGTAGCAGGGGCTCATGCACTTGGGCCATCATCTACTGCTTTCCAGGTACTTGAGCAGGGAGATGGATCAAAAGCATAACAGCCAGGATTTGAACTGACACTTGCATATGTGAGCCAGCATTGGAAGCTGTGGCTTAACCTACGGCACCACAATGCCAGCCTCCACATTTGCTTTTATTCTTCAGTAACTGATCTGATTATTCAGAGGAAAAACAGATCATGTAAGCAAGTTGACTCTAAAGGAATTCTGAGTATTTCATTCTTGGGCCCTTGAAGCAGCAGGACAAAAGTCCTTTGTCTTCTCCTGCTTAGGACGGTGTTGGTTCCTTGTGTATATTTGAAACTGGCTGTAAACAGAAAGTAATTTATTTACTTAATTCTATACTCATTAATTAACTCAATAGGCATTTATTGAGCAACAAATATGTGCCAGGTCTGTGCTAGATCTTGGAGATGATGTACAAGTGAGAAATATAGATTAGACTCCTACCCTCATGAAACTTACATTCCACCAAGGTAGACAGCAAGACCTGAGTTGGAGAAGTTAATTTTAGAGAAATTAAGGGCTATAAAATGAGAGTGAGAAGGCTGGCAGAAGTCAAATTAAGTAGGGTTTTGTCAGCTAGGACTCCGGATTTTACTGTAGTCACAATTCATTCAGACTTCAACAAACACTGATTGAATGTGTAAATGTTTCAGGCACTGTTCTAAACACTGAACATGCATCAGTAACAAACATAAAAATCTCTTCCTCTTGACAGTTATATTCTAGTGAGTGACAGAGGCGATGAACAAAGTAAATAACTTAAATAGATGTTTTGTTGTTGTTGTTGTTGTTGTTTGGATAGGCAGAGTGGACAGTGAGAGAGAGACAGAGAGAAAGGTCTTCCTTTTGCCATTGGTTCACCCTCCAATGGCCGCCGTGGCCGGTGTACCGCTCTGATCTGAAGGCAGGAGCCAGGTGCTTATCCTGGTCTCCCATGGGGTGTAGGCCCAAGCACTTGGGCCATCCTCCACTGCACTCCCGGGCCACAGCAGAGAGCTGGCCTGGAAGAGGGGCAACCGGGACAGAATCCAGCGCCCCGACCGGGACTAGAACCTGGTGTGCTGGCGCCACAAGGCGGAGGATTAGCTATTGAGCCATGGCGCTGGCTAAATAGATGGTATTTTTGATAACACTAAAGAGAACAAAATATAAAAAAAGCAGTTAAGAAGTACAGGGTTATAAATTTAGGTGAGAGTAGCCAGATAAGGACTTACTTTAAAATTACATTTTAGTAAAGATTTGAAGTGTCCATGTCTATGTCCAGAGGCAGAACCAGGCCATTCCGATGTTTAGAAGTCAGAAATGGAGGCCAGCATTGTGGTGCAGTGGGTAAAGCTGCCACCTGCAATGTTGGTATACAATATGGGCACCAGTACATGTCCCAGCTGCTCCACTTCCAATCCAGGTCCCTGCTTAATTGCCTGGGAAAACAGCAGAAGATGGCTCAAGTGTTTAGGCTCCCACCACCCACGTGGGAGACCTGGATGAAGTTCTTGGCCTCTGGCTTCATCCTGGCCCAGCCCTGGCCATTGCGGCCATCTGGGGAGTGAACCAGGATATGGAAGATCTCTCTCTCTCTCTCTCTCTCTCTCTGTAACTCTGACTTTCAAATAAATAAATCAGTCTCAAAAAAAAAAAAAAAAAAAAGGAGAAAGAAGTATCTGGAAAAGTAAGAGAAAAATCAGCCATTTGCCCTGAAAGAAACTTTTTCTATATTTTGGTTTTTTTGGGGGTTATGCTTAGGAACTTTTCACCTATATCATGGCAGATACTCTCCTATGTAATTTCTTAGGATTTATATCATCTTTGGAACTGGCGCTGTGGCATAGTGGGTTAAACCACTGCCTGCAATGCCAACATCCTTATGAGCCCTGGTTCGAGTGCTGGCTGGTCCCCTTCTGATCCGGCTCCCTGCTAATGTACCTGGGAAAGCAGGGTAGTATGGTCCAAGTCCTTGGGCCCTTAGCATCCACGTGGGAAACCCAGAAGAAGCTACTGGCTTTGGTCTGGTCCAGCTCCAGACATTGCAGCCATTTGTGGGGTGAACCAGTGGATGGAAGATCTCTCTGTCACTCCCTCACTTTCCTTCTGTAACCCTGCCTTTCAAGTAAAATAAATGAGTCTTTAAAAAAAAATTTATATAATTCTATCTTCCACTTTTAGAAATGTAATACACCTAGAATTGAATTTTTGTAGTTTTTCCTTTTTTAGCATATAGACATCTTGTGTGTCAGAGTCCCAATTTATTTTTTATTTTTAACTGATAAACAAAAATTGTGCATATTTATGGGGTACCAGATGATGTTTCAAGCCATATATATACATTGTGTAATATTCAAGTTAGGATAATCATATCTATTGCCTCAAAGATTCATCATTTCTGTAAGGTGAAAATACCCAAAATCTTATTCTAGCTTTGTTTTAGAAAGATATACAGTACATTATCATTATCTACAGTCACCCTACTGACTGTGCAATAAAACACAAGTTTCTTTCTCCCATCTAACTATAACTTGGTATTCATTAATCAAACTTCCCACGCTTCCTTTCCTCCTGAGTCTCTAGTAGCTACCATTCTAACCTCAACTTCAGTGAGAGTAACCTTTTCAGAGTTCACCTGTGAGTGAGATTATAGCATATAGATATCTAGTGACCCAACTCCACTTATTATTTTATTCTGAAATGCCACTTTTCTTTTTCTTTCTTTCTTTTTTTTTTTTTTTTTTTTTTTGGACAGGCAAGAGTTAGACAGTGAGAGAGAGAGAGACAGAGAAAGGTCTTCCTTCCGTTGGTTCACCCCTCAGATGGCCACCACAGCCAGTGCGCTGCGCCCATCTGAAGTCAGGAGCCAGGTGCTTCCTCCTGGTCTCCCATGCGGGTGCAGGGCCGAAGCACTTGGGCCATCCTTCGCTGCACTCCTGGGCCACAGTAGAGAGCTGGACTGGAAGAGGGGCAACTGGGACAGAATTTGATGCCCCAACCGGGACTAGAACCCAGGTTGCCGGCGCCGCAGGCAGAGGATTAGCCAAGTGAGCGCGGCGCTGGCCAATGCCACTTTTCTTATAAGTGCCACATGAGCATATGGTAGGTCAACTTTGTATTCCATTTTCTATTTTCTTTTAAAGAATTAATTAATTAATTAATTAATTTTTTCTGAAAAGCAGAGACAGACAAAAGTAGATCTCCCATCTGCTATTTCACTCCAGAAGTGCGTGCAATAGCAGGGCCAGCCCAAAGCCAGGATCGTGGAACTGGGTCTGGGTCTGGGTCTCTCACATGGGTAGCAGGAACCCAAGTACTTGAGTGTCACCTGCTGCCTCCCACAGTGCACATCAGCAGGAAGTTGGAATGAGAGGCAAACCCAGGACTCATACCCAGACACTGTGACTCTCCCACGCCTGTCTTACCACTGTACAAAATGCCTACCCCTGTTCTGTTTTCTATTTTTGTACCATTACCATACTGACTTATTTACTATGGCTTTATAATAAGTCTTGATTTTGGATACATCAATTTCTTCTATCTTTTTTTTTTTTTTCAAAAACATCTTTGCAATTCTTGGCCCTTTCCATTTTCTGCATTTCACTTTCTAATTCTAATAATTTATTTCATTCTACTATGTATCTGTAGATTCTGATAGATTTTATGTATGCCTTCATAACATCTATAAATCATGTCATTTTATATCTTCTTCTTCACTCTGAAATATGAAATGCCTCCTTTTTTCTCTTATTACAAATACTTCAAAAAAGTTAGTAGGAAATGGAATTTTAAAAAATTTTAAATGGAATTTTAAAAATGGATTTTTTCGTAAACACGTTTTCATGAGCTTTTTGAAGCCTCTTGTATGTTTAAATTTCATAAAGTTTTTGCTCAAAAATAAACATCACTTAATCTTATTTTTCCAAAAACTCTTTGAAGCATTCTTTTGCATTTTGAAAATAGTGATTAAGGGTGAGTATTTGGCCCAGTAGTTAAAATGCTGCTTGGGATGAATACATCCCATATCAGAGTGCCTGGATTCAAGTCCTGGTCCCCTTTTTGGTCCAGCTTCCTGTTAATATGCACTCTGGGAGACAACAGATGATGACTCAAGTCCCTGCCACTCACATGGGAGACCTGGACTGACTTATGGGTTCCTGGCCTTGGCCAGGCCTGGCTATGACTGTTGTGGGCATTCAGGGAGTGAACCAGCAGATGGTGAGATGGAAGATCTTTCTGTCTCTCTCTGCCTTTCAAGTAAAATGAAAAGAAGTAATTTAAAATAGAAACTCTTCTCTTTTAAAAAATTAACTCTTTTATTTATGTGGAATTTATTTTGGTATGAGTATGAGGTGAGGGCCCATGCTAATTCTTTTCCAGATGGATATTACGATTTTTACACATATTAAGTAACTTCAATAAGTTATTTCTATTCTTATTTACTTTTTCATACTTTGAAAATCACTAATGTGATGCCAAAGGAAAATTTTGTTAAGGTTTCTATTAGGATAGTTTAAATTATAAGTTCTATTTCTGATGTTGAACCTTCCTATCAGCAGAGACTGCTTTTCTAATTGTTCAAATCTGCTGTGGCCCTGAGCATTTAAATACAGATTTTGTGTATTTGTTTTCATTTTATTCCTAGATATTTACGCTTTCATTGATATTATTGATGACATTGCTTTCTCCTTATGTTCCTAAACTGGTCATTGTTTGCTTGAAAATTGAATATTAGCTTTTCTGTGAATTAGTTTTGTATTCCAACCACTAAACTAAATCTTCTTCTTCCTTTATAGTAGTTACTCAATTAATTCTCTTGTTTTTTTCTCAGATAAACAATTATATCACTGTAAACAACATGGTGGTTACTTCTTCCTGATTTTTTTTAAACTTCTTTTATTTATTTCCATTAAGGGATTTTAAGCAAGTTGCATATTAAAGGATAATATTGACTGCAAAAGAATCCAGGAAACCTCTAAAGTGTCTAAGTTAGTAGTCCAGATACCAAAAGCAGTGTCTTGGGCTGACAGAGTGACAGCAGAAATGGAGAGAAATGGATAGAATGGAGATATATTTTAGAGGTAAAATATGTAGCAGAGAACAAGTTAATCATATTATTCTAAAAATTTACAAACTTCTTAGAAATATCAGAATAAAAGAATTGTAGTTAGAAGAGTCCAAAAATACAATCAAGTATCTACTGCACTCTCATTTTTTTCTCAGATTCCCTCCAACTTCCTAGCCACTTCCAGTGTTAGAGGACTTAGTACCTCCCATAGCAGCCCACTCTTTTTTTGTCAATCTTTGTCAGCTATGGTGAGCTGTGGCCTCTGCTGGTTCACTCCCCAAGTGGCCGTAACGGCCGGGGCTGAGCCAAGCCAAAGACAGGATCCTGAAACTCCATCTGGATCTCCCACATGGGTGGCAGGGCCCCAAGTGCTTCAGCCACCTTCCCTTGCTTTCTCAGGTGCATTAGCAGGGAGCTAGCTGGGTTGAAGTGAACCAGCCAGGAATCAAACCTGTGCCCATTTGGGATGCCGGCTTTGTAGGAGGTGGTTTTACCTGCTGTGTCACAACACCAGGCCCTGTAGTTGAACATTCTTGTTCATACTTTTCATTTTCAGTTTAGAATTTACATTTTTTTAAACTAAGTGTTTTTTTTTTTAAACTATCTTCTTTAGGCACTTAATCAACCAATATATAAGGTATAATTAACTTTGGATACAAAAAGCAAAATACCCACCTTATTAGGTTCAGCAAATAATAGTTAATTAGAGTGGTGGAGTCATTTTTCCACAGAAAAGGCTGAGAATAAATAGATAATACATATGGAAGGAATCTAGCAACCTGATGAGTGTTAAGAGCAAAAAGATATGATTTCTCCGAACTAGATAATGATGTAGAGCCTACATTTACAGATAAAATTGTAACATCCAGTCTCAAATGAACAGGCTTTTTTTTTTCCATCAGTCCACTGCTCTTCCAAAGTAGTACTGTTAATTACATGTTCATAATTTCTGTCCTATTTAACAGTATATTCAATGAAGATGTTATCTTTTTGGTGAGGCACTTTGTGTAACATTTGACTATGACTATATTTACAGTGTCAAAAATCTTAACACAATTTGACATGTTTTTCTAAATGACTTGCAGGGAAATTTTGGGGAGGGAGGAGGATGAGATGAGTGATACTTTTCTGTAAAGACAGTGACCTTTCTCAATTCACAATTAAGACAGCTGTGAATTATAATGGGTTTCTGTGAGTATTATCATATCTAAACCCAACTGATGATATGATAGCTCAGGGACTAACTCCTTGTGCTCTGCCAGTGTTGTGGGCAGTTTGCTTCTCTGCATGATGAAAGACAATTTCTTCTGCCTGTTTTCTTTAAGCCTAAGTAACTGGGACTAGTGTAAAGAGCATTGGTTTTGCAACCAGATACTTCTGATCTCCAATTCTGACGTGAATTCTGCGAAATCCAAAAGTTTTTTTTATATTTCACTTGTTATTTTTCTAATTTGTTTTTATTATTATTATATGTTACAATATTTCTAAGTTTGCTATGAAATTAAATACAATGTGTGTGTGTGCGCGCGTGCTTGATTCATTCAATTTTTCATATATGAGTTTCAAAAAGCTCATAGAAATGGAGTTAAATAATAATGTGATTTTCCCATTAACTTTTTTTTTTTTTTGACAGGCAGAGTGGACAGCGAGAGAGAGAGACAGAGAGAAAGGTCTTCCTTTGTCGTTGGTTCACCCTCCAATGGCCACTGCGGCCGGCGCATCGCGCTGATCCGATGGCAGGAGCCAGGTGCTTCTCCTGGTCTCCCATGGGGTGCAGGGCCCAAGCACTTGGGCCATCCTCCACTGCACTCCCTGGCCACAGCAGAGAGCTGCCTGGAAGAGGGGCAACCAGGACAGAATCTGGCGCCCTGACCGGGACTAGAACCCGGTGTGCCGGTGCCGCTAGGTGGAGGATTAGCCTAGTGAGCCGCAGCGCCAGCCCAGATTGAGTTCTTGGTTCCTGTCTTCAGACTAGCCCATCCCTGGTTGTTGTAGGCATTTGGAGAATCAATCAGGAGATAGGCAATCTCTCTCTCTCTGCCTTTCAAATAAATAATTAGGAAACAAAAATTAAAAAATAAGAGATCCTCAAATTAAAATTAAGGTTTTTTTGTTGGTTAAGCAAAGATTAAAAAGTGTGACAAGGGGTGTAGTGGCACTGCCACCTGCAGTGCCAGCATCCCATGTGGGTACCAGTTTAGGTCCCAGCTGCTCCACTTCTGCTCCAGCTCTCTGCTATGGCCTGGGAAAGCAGTAGAAGATGGCCCAAATCCTTGGGCCCCTGCACCTGTGTGGGAGACCCGGAAAAAGCTCCTGGCTCCTGGCTTTGGATTGGCTCAGCTCTGGCTGTTACGGCCATTTGGGGAGTGAACCAGTGGATGGAAGACCTTTCTCTCTGTCTCTCTTTTTCACTGTCTGTAACTCTACCTCTCAAATAAATAAGTTTGGAGTAGGCATTTGATCTAGCAGTTAAAACACTGCAAAAATGCCTGTGTTTAAGTCCTAGTTCTGCGCCTGATTCCAGCTTCCTGATAATGCACACCCCTGGGAGGCAGCAGATGGGAGCCTAAGTAGTTAGGTTCCTGTGACCCATGTGAGAGACTTGGATTAGATTCCTGGCTCCCAGCTTTGGCCCTGGTCCAGCCAGAGGTCATTGCAGGAGTTTGGAGAGTGAACCAGTGGATCTCTATCTGTCCCTCCGTATCCCTCAATAATTTAAAAATTATATATATATATACACACACACACGCACACAGGTATATACACACACATATATGGCAAGTTCTAGCATTTACATCCACAAACATTTGGTTGCTTAAAAAAATAATATAACTTGACATCAACAGACTTTTTTTTAAAGAGTATTTATTTGCAAGTCAGAGTTACACAGAGAGAGAGGTGAGGCAGAGAGAGAGAAAGGTCTTCCATTTGCTGGTTCATTCCCCAGTTGGCCACAACAGCCAGAACTGTGCCAATCTGAAGCCAGGAGCCAGGGGCTTCTTCCTGGTTTTCTATGCTGGTGCAGGGGCCCATGGTCTTAGGCCATCTTCTACTGCTTTCCCAGGCATAGCAGAGAGCCAGATTGGAAGAGGAGCAGCCAGGACTAGATCTGGACTAATATGGGGTGCCAGCACCACAGGTGGAGGGTTAACCTACTGTGCCACTGTGCTGGCCCTTACTCTCTCTTTTAGAAGGTAAACTTTTTAATTTATGTCTTCATCATGCCAAACAATTCATGAAGCAAAGCAAGCAAACAAACAAACAAATCATGGCTGTGAATACTTAGGGCACTTGCATTCTTTATCAGGGTCCCTGAGTTTGCCTATTCCTGATTCCAGCTTTCTGCTAATTTGCACTCTGTAGAGTAAGAAGTGATAGCCCAGGTAGTTGGGCCCTTGCCACCCACATGGTAGACCTGAATTGAGTTTCCAGCTTGCTTCTGTGACAGTATAAACAGGGATGAAACAAATTGAAAAATGAAGGCATGCTTTAATGTCATTTTCAAAGATAAGAACGATAGGGTCAAGTGTTTGGCACAGTGGGTTAAGAGACTTCTTGGGATACTTGCATTCTGTATCAGAGTGCCAATGCCTAGATTCAGATCCCAGCTCTGCCTCTGAGTTCAGCTTCCTGCTAATATGCACCCTGGGAGGCAATAGGTGATAGCTTAATTATTTGGGTTCCACTACCCATATGCCAGACCTGGACTGAGCTTTAGGCTCCTGGCTCTGGTTTGGCCCAACCCTGGCAATTACAGCCATTTGGAGTATGAAATAGTAGGTGGAAGATAGCTCTATGTTTGTCTGTCTCCGTCTCTGCCTTTCAAATAAAATTAAAATAAATTAAAAAAATTTTTAAGACTAGGAACAAGTGAAGGTCTGTAATGGGGCTTTAAAAATCAGACAATGCTAGGATAGAGTGCTAGAGTTCTGGCCCAGTCGATTCCTAGGATGTGTGGTGGAGCCATTCATACACACACACATATAATTGTAGTGAAAATTAAATAGATGGTCACTGTATACTACTTAGCACAGTGATGCACAGTACATAGAATGTACTCAGCAAATAGTAATTTTTGTTATCAGAGAAAGAACAAAGCCAAACCCCTTTCATATCTAAGAGTTCCCAGATGGTCCCTGGAAGCAGGATTTCATTGGTATGTTTACAAGAAATTGCCTCTAAGACAAGAAGCTGTGATTTGCGGAGAATGAGATTAAGGATTAGAAGATGCTAAGCTCCAAGTCCTCACTCTAATGCTTTTAGGCATTTCGAACTTCAACTAATCACCTATTGTCTCAGTGACCTGGATTTCCCCATCTGAAAATAATTCCTGGGATTTTTCTGAGTAGCAAGAAATAATATTTAGAAATCCTGATGTACTTTTTTTAAAAAAAATTATTTATTTATTTGAAAGGCAGAGTTACAGAGAGAGGGAGAGACAGAAAGAAAGGACTTCCATCTGCCCGTTCATTCCCCAAATGGCCATAATAGCCAGAGCTGGGCTGGTCCAAAGCCAGGAGCTTCTTCTGGATCTCCCACACAGGCATAGGGGCCCAAGCACTTGCACTGTCTTCCACTGCTTTCGCAGGTGCATTAGCAGCGAGTAAAATTGAAAGTGGAACAGCTGGGATTTGAACTTATGCCCATATGGGATGTCAGTACTTAAGGTGGTGGCTTAGCCTGCTAAGCCACAGCACCGGCCCCTTGATGTACTCTTAAAAACACTGGTGAATTATTTTGTCTCTGGCCCTGTAAGAGTCATGCCCTGAGAAAGGTGCCAAGTTTCCCATCTGAGGGGTTGTAAAGGTCTCATAATCTCACAGCCACACATGTATCAGATGACAGACTGCTGACACTTCATGGTAGAAGGGGACATAAAGTAGAGCTCTGACACAAGGAAGTTCTCGCTCAGCTTTTCTAAGTCTGTCAGCCAAGGGATGTTTCACCATCTCTCACCCTGATCAGGAAATCTCACCTTGCACTCTCAACTTTCCCCTAGGGGAAAAAGAATCCCTCTTATAAGGGATCCAGGAGCTTGGAGGAAAAAGGAGGATCTGGAGGAAGAATGTGATGGTCAGCACTTTTCAGGGATATTCATACAGGAATAGCATACTTTTTTTCATCTTCATTATATTATATGCATATAATTGGCACACTCATGAAATCTTTTTTAATTTTTTTTATTTGACAGGTAGAGTTGTAGACAGTGAGAGAGACAGACAGAGAGAAAGGTCTTCCTTCTGCTACGGCCGGCACTGTGCCGATCTGAAGCCAGGAGCCAGGTGCTTCTTCCTGGTCTCCCATGGGGTGCAGGGTCCAAGCACTTGGGCCATCCTCCACTGCGCTCCCTGACCACAGCAGAGAGCTGGACTGGAAGAGGAGCAACCAGGACTAGAACCCGGCGGCCATATGGGGTGCTGTCGCCGCAGGCGGAGGATTAACCAAGTGAGCCTCGGCGCTGGCCCCATGAAATCTTCTTATAGCAGCAGTATGCTGTCCTGGAAAGAGCCATAGAATGACTCAAGTCTTGGCTATTCTGTAATTAATATGTGATCTTCAGTTGATCACTACTTCCTTTGAACTATGGTTGCTTCGTGAAGCTATGCAAAGTTATGAATAGAGAGGAGATATTTCTTCCTGGCTCACCTGGTTACTCTTAGAAGCCACACTTTTTGGTCTTGGAATTGGTCTTCAAATATTTTTCTTCTCAGTTGATCTATTTTCTCCTATTTTTGCGAGCTCCAACACTATCACTTTCATCTGTGAATTTAGTGCTAAAACCTGAACACAGCACAAAGTATGTTTACAATGCAGGTTTGTTGAATGATTGGTTAGAGGAATTATTTTAAATTACTGTTAGCTCCTTAGATGAAGCCCCTAAGACACCCAGGACAGTGGAAAACAGGTGCTGAAGAAACACAAATTGATGAATTCATCTTGTACTATGTCATCCCTTCCTCCTGCTTGATTTGCATCTTCTCTTCTTTGGGAAGTTGAAATATCCTGCTGTGTTTTGCTTTTCCCAACTGCTACCAATCACTAGTCCAAATTATCATACTCTTGGAGAATTCTGGAATCTCCCTTTATAGGTAGGATTCTAGATTTAGCACATTTTCTTGGTATAAATATGTCCTGTACAACATTTGGATCATATTTATACCAAAATTTTTTCATTGTGTATCTGAAATTCAAATGTAACTGAGTGTATTTTATCTAACCACTGTACTTACAGTCTCAACACAAGTACTGACACCAACAAGGAAGTTGTCGTTTCCCAAGATTATACCTCTTAGGGTCTGTGCTTATTAATTAGTTAGTTCCCAAACATCCCTAAGAGACAGAAAGCCACTTTGTCTTCTTTCAAGCATTGTCAGAGTCATGTGATGAGGAAGGGAGAATCAAATCCCTTGGTTTCCTACTTGATCTCAAATTTCCTTCATAGGACCACTGAGCTTCCCTCCCTTCTCTTTGCTAAGGGCTAGCGACTTGTGGATATTCCACCAATGCTCAGAAGTTAAAGCATTTCAAACACTGAGTTTAGGTTTCTCCCTGTAAGCTGCTTGAGAAACCAGTTCATCCTTCCACATTTCCCTGAGGCTGTCACTGAATCACAGAAAGCTCATTTCAGTCTCCAAACATCAGTGACATTTTAGCCTCTCTGTTTTGTATGCCTTGTGTTTGTTAAGTTACAAAGTCCTGGATTTGTTCTTGATGTAGTTACTTACTTTTGTTGTTTTCCGTACAGAAACATGTCTTGGGCTTGCTTTTTCCATTGCTCTTCCCTAGCCAACCCTGCTAATTTAATATGTCGTCACCTGTGGCCCAGATTGCAACAACGGTATCCTAGCTCTTTTGGTTTCCTGGATCATGCAACTCCTAACAAATTTCCCCTTACAGAGCATCCTTTTCCCACCTGGGATTCCATTATGGGATTCTGGGAAAGTTGGCATGAATCTCTATTTCCTGCTAAACAAAGCAATATCAGCTTCCACCACCCAATGTTCAAGGCTCTCAAACCTATCTATTTTCTTCTTCTCATCTGTCTTGCATAGATGTAACATGACTGCCATTTGCCAGTCTCTGGGCCTCTTCCCAACTTCTGGCTGCACATCATTACATTTGCCTTGAATACCCAGATCTATTCTCTCAAAACTGTGTACCTTGCCTCCTTCAAAACTCAAACCATTAGAAGATAATACAGAGGCTGGTGCTTTGGCACAGCGGATTAACTCCCTGGCCTAAAGCACTGGCATCCCATATGGGTGCCAGTTTGAGACTTGGCTGCTCCACTTCCAGATCCATCTATCTGCTATAACCTGGGAAAGCAGTAGAAGATGGCTCAAGTCCTTGAGCCCCTACACCCGCGTGGGAGACCTGGAAGAGGCTCCTGGCTCCTGACTTCGGATTGGCGCAGGTCCAACTGTTGTGGCCAATTGGGGAGTGAACCATTGGATGGAAAACTCTCTCCCTCTCTCTCTGCCTCTCCTCTCTCTGTGTAACTCTGACTTTCAAATAAATTAATAAATCTTGAAAAAAATAAGATAATACAGCCAGTGGGTGGGTGCAGAAGGCCCTTCCAAAGAGTAAAAAGCAAAATAGAAAAAGCAAAGGTCCAGCAAATGTGATTATGTAAGAATGAAAAGCTTCTTTATGTCAAAACTATAAATAAAACAAAAGAAAAATGTATGCTGTGCATAACAGTTGACAATATTAATATGATTTGCAAATAAGTAAGAAACAGACATTCCAAAAGAAAATGAATAGCAGATATTAGTGTATGAGGCACACACACAAAGTGTAAGAGGCCAAAAACGTGAAGCCCATACAACTATGGGGTGTTGGAGAAATGTAAGTTAAAATAGCGATGAATTTCCCTGTCTCTTTTTTAATGGGTGTGTTTTAAAAGGTGATAATCAGTGTTCATGAAAGTACAAGAACAAGATTTTTCACATGCGCTTTGCAATCAATTTTAGGATATTCTTCCTGCATTTCTTTAAAATAGTGCAGATTTTTAAAAATCCTAGTACTTTTTTACCTGTTGACAGTGTTTTATAATTTTTACAGTAAATATATATCCATTTTATAATTAGTAAATACATTTTTTTAAAGTTCTTTAAAAATTGAAGGGAAGAGTAGGAGGGTAGAGAAGTATAGTGCATTTTCATAACCAATAGGCCTGATTAAGATCCAGCCATCAGGGTGGACATTGTGCTGCAGCACATTATGTACCACTTGGCATGCCTGGTTCAAGTCCCACCTACTCCAGTGAGATCCAGTTCCCTGCAAATGCACCTCAAGTGGGAGGCTTGTGTACTTCAGTCCCTGCCGCTCGGGTAGGAGATCCAGATAGCGTTTGGGGCTCCTGGCTTCTGCCAGGCCTGGTCCTGGCTATTGTGGGCATTTGGGGAATGAGGCAGCAATTGGAAGACTCTCTCTGTGTCTCTCTCTCTGCTTTTTAAGTAATAATAAATAAAAATATTTAGAAATGCATGTTTGCCCCTAACTAGCCACAATTACCTTCTTAAGCCTAGAATGCCCACCTAGAGAAGTTGGTAGATTAAAACAGAAAAAAGTATGTAACCTGTTACCCTAATATCTAGCACTTTGTAAACATTCAAAAAGTGGTGTTCTCTATAATTGTTCTCTTGTATCCTCTGAGAGTATATAGTTTAAGTCTTCTGTATGTAATAGATGCTGGGATACATGATTGATGATCTGAGGTTTTATTTTATCTGTACCTTTTATATTCTTTGCTAATCCCATTCTCTCCTTCCTCTTTTCTTTCCCTCCTGCCTATTCCACTGGTCTTACCCGTCCCTTTCTTCTCATCACACTCCATTTCTTATAGAACAAAGTACTCTGAATAGCATTTTCAAAGCCCAATTCCAAAGGCAGAGGTTTGTCAGCCTTACCTGAGGATCCCCAGTGATGTCAATGGGTCCCACTCTTCTCACTCTTGCTCCTTATTTTAGCAGCATCTGGCTTGAAACTCATCTGCTGTCAGGACGCCTCCTCTGCTCCACTGCACTTGAGTCTGCTCACTTTGGCGCTTCCTGGTAACCTGTGACATGTTTGTCTCTTGACCTTTTCTTTCCTCCAGGCAGAAGCCAATTCTTTGCTTCTTATGATGCTTCCTGCTTGTTTGTGTGCGTCAGTCCAGTAAATTAAATTTACAGCATTTGCTAGGCAGCTTCCCCTCCTTACCTCTTCATTTCCTCCTTTTGTCTCTTCCACTCCCTTGCCCTCTACACTGGAAATATAATTATCTTTTTTTCTCTGACACAAATTTGTATTTGCTTTGGGAAAGTATAATGAATTCTTTTATAACTATTATCCACAGTCACAATATTGCATATATATAATTTTATTACTTGAGAAACATTCAAACACCTCAAGGCAGCTGAGAAGATAAAAAACAGGGGCCGGTGCTGTGTCATAGTGGGTAAAACCACTATGGGCTCCAGTTCAAGTCCCAGCTGCTCCACTTCCTATCCAGCTTTCTGCTATGGCCTGGGAAAGCAATAGAAGACGGCCCAAGTGTTTGGGCCCTTCTACCCACGTGGGAGACTCGGAAGAAGCTCCTGGCCCCTGGCTTCGGATTGGCGCAGCTCTGGCCGTTGTGGCCATCTGGGTAGTGAACTAACAGATGGAAGACCTCTCTTTCTCTCTCTGACTCTCCTTCTCTCTATGTAACTTTCAAATAAATAAATAAATAAATATTTTTTAAAAAGATAAAAAACAATGGTAGAGGGTGATCTGTCAACAAGCCCTGGATTCTCCCCTCCATATTCTCAAAACTATTAGGGGATAGGGGCCAATGTTTTCATACAGCCAAGTTAAGCCTCTGCTTACCAGCTTCCCATAATGGAAGGCTGGTTTTTACTGCTGCTCCTTGGCTTCCAAGCCAGCATCCTGGTAACGCCCCTTGGGAGGCAGCAGAGGATGACCCAGGTCCTTTGGCATCTGTCACCCATGTGGGAGACCAGGACAGAGTTCCTGGCTTCTGCCTTCAGAGTGGTGCAGACCTGGCTGGACCAGCCATCTGGGGACTGAATCAGCAGATGGAAGATTTGGTATGCACAGAGGATACTTAACGGGCCTCTGAAAGTAGCAAAAGAGATTTCAGAACAATTTCCACCTCAAGTGGGACCATTAACTTTGGGGCTGTGATAATCAATTCAGTGACAGATCAGCTCTGATGGACAGTCACAGATTTTCTTGATTTGCATTTGGGAATTACTATTCAAGGCCATAAATCCATAAAATTGGTAGGAGCACAGAGGAATATTCAAAACATGGTACGGTTGTTGGAGTGACGTCAACAGGATGGCAGAATAGGGATTTCTAGCAAACATCCCCTTGCAGAAACGTCCATTTAAACAACTGCCCATGTGCAAAAAACACTTTCACAAGAGCTAAGGAATCCAAATGAGAGGTGATAGTACTTGAGTGAAACACAGATAGAAGAAAAGATGCATTATAGAGGGTAGAGAAGACAGTTTCATATTACCCATATCATCTCTCCCCAAGCCTTCTGCAAGGGAGAAGACTGAAGTTAACATGTAAATTTACCATAGACACTGGCACCAGAGCCATATTCAGTAAACCATGGCCCCCAGCCATCCCTGCAGGCCCAGACTAAAGACCAGCCTCCATATCACCAGAAGTCAGGCCTATCCTAGCATTGGGCTGGCCCCTACAGACCCAGACTACAGGCCATCACTCCCAGATCAAGTCTTCAGATCAGTCCTAGGGAAACCCAGGTTCCAGGCTTGCCAGAATGCCAAGCTACTGGCCCCAATGGCACAGGCACCAGGCTGGTGGTACCTGTGGCTCAAATCTCCAGCTGACCCAGAGTCTAGACCTTCCTAGGAGACCCAAGCTCTAGAACCACTCCCACAGACCGGGGAGCTAGCTTTGGCCCTTCAGACTCAAGCTCCATGCCTGCTCCACCACCAGAACAGCTTTTGTAGACTAAAAGCCCGTTCTATGAACCCAGCTGCTAGGCATGCCTTAGCACCCAAATGACCCCAGCACAGTCAGACTCAAGACTTGCCCCAGCACTAGGTAAGCCACCATGGACTCACAGTCTGGCAAGCTGCTGTGGACACAGGCCCCAGGTCCTGCTCCATAGACTTAGTGGCCAAGATCACCCCCACTGAACTTCAATACCAGGCTAGCCTCATGGATTCAAGACCATAACTGAGGATGTAGGTTCCAGGCCCACCTCCATAGACCTAGGCACCAGACCAGTCTACCTGAGGACTCCAAAAACAAGCCTTATCATAAACCCTACCAGATAACCCATTGAGAACCACAAATAATCAGAGAAACATGACATAACTAAAGGTATACAATAAAGCACTGATAACTGATCTTAAAGAAATGGAGATCTAGGGGCTGGCGCTGTGGCATAGTAGGCTAAGCCTCTGCCTGCAGCACAGGAATCCCATATGGGCCCGGATTCAAGGCTTGGGCTGCTCCTCTTCCGATCCAGCTCTCTGCTATGGCCTGGAAAAACAGTAGAAGATGGCCCAAGTGCTTGTGCCCCTGCACCTACATGGGAGACCTGGAGGAAACCCCTGGCTCCTGGTTTCAGATTGGCCCAGCTCTGGCCATTGCAGCCATTTGGGGAGTGATCTAGCAGATGGAAGACCTTTCTCTCTGCCTCTGCCTCTCTCTGTCTGTAATTCTATCTCTCAAATAAATAAATAAATAAAAAGAAAGGAAGGAAGGAAGGCGGGGGTGGGGGGGTCTTCTATCTGCTGGTTCATGCCCCAGATGGCCACAATGGCCAGAACTGTGCTGGTCCGAAGTCAGGAGCCGGGAGTTTCCTCCAGGTCTCCCACATGGGTGCAGGGACCCAAGTACTTGGGCCATCTTAACAGAAGCTTCTTGAGCACTTAATTGTCTTTCCAAATACTGATTTAGTAAAGATAAGGAAAAATCTGGGGGGGAAATGTTTAGCTTAAAATTATTGTTTGCCAATAGTTCCTTCTAGGATTTCAATGTCTGTCTGTAAAGACCAGATTGGAAGTGAATGTGTTGTAATTACAGATTTTTCACATCAAATGATATTTTCATGAAGGTTGGAAGAGAAAACTCAGACATTTCTTGAGTGTCTACTAAATGCTAAGCATTGTGATACCAGCTTTACAACCCTTATCTCAGTTAGTCACCATGACCTTCAATTAGGTAGGTCTTTTTCTCTCTAAATTACAAATGGGAAAATTGAGGTTTGAGAGTTGAAATAATTTGCCTGAAGTCACACACAGAGTGGTTTGGACTGTACTGAAACTAATTCTATAATTCTGTTCTGAGTATGTAAATATTGGAGTTTTAATGGTAGTTTCTCCATGGGAACAGAATAATTATGATCTCACAATTAGTTAAAATTTTTAAAATCATTTTATTGTGTTTAAAGAAAATAAACTTGAAATCTTTACTTAGTATATACTAAATGGATCTTCTGTATATAAAGATAATTGAAAATGAATCTTGATGAAGAATGGGATGGGAGAGGGAGTGGGAGATGGGATGGTTGCGGGTGGGAGGGACGTTATGGGGGGAAAAGCCGCTATAATCCAAAAGTTGTACTTTAGAAATTTATATTTATTAAATAAAAGTTTTTTAAAAAAAGGAAAATAAACCATTTGGTAGTGGAAGCTGTAGCTCCTGACTGCACCACAAAAGAGGAAAATCTCAGAAATGCTTTATCCTTACTTAGCATCCAAGACTTTTCTCTGGGATTTATGGGTCCCTCACATGCATTGATGTTTATGTAAAAATTAGATATTGTGCCTGAGCTGAGTGCCCTGTTCCTCAGATTTATTTATCGAATTGATCATCAGTATCTTTAGCAGGAAACATCAAGACAGTGATTATTGAACTTGAGAGGTATTAATGTGTTGTTTATTATTAGCTGACGCCTAGAATTAAACTATCTCAAAGAAGTAGACCAGCAGGAAATGCCAATTAGTAGCATGTTAGGGACAAAATGAAGTGAAAAATATCTGATAAAAATTCTGAAATTATCTTTGTTTGAAAAGTGCCAGCCCTTATCATAAATTTTCATCATTATTGATGAACTTTTCTATTTAAGATTTTATAAGTTTTTATGAAATTTGGACTGTCCTGTCCCCAGGAAGAAATAGATTGTAGTGGAAGCACATAGCTTGAGAGTAGTTTCTGGGTAAGAGAGGGTTTAGTGCTAAGTCAACAGATTGGAAATGATCCAATGAAGTGCTGTCTTCAGGAAAGAGAATCTAAATCAGGAAGAACCAAAGTAGTAGAGTTAGAAGCAGGCAAGGAGAAGGCATAGGATCATGAACAAAGGAACAGAGGGGGACTAGACTTGAGAGAGAGAGTAGGATTAGATGTGAAATACTGGGTGGAAGGCAGAGTTTGGTCTTTCCAGACCTGCCCCTGGGTTCAACTTGCACCGGGATCCATTCTTCACTCATTTTTTCCACTCCATATCCAGGTTTTCATGCCCTCTGGCTCCAGTTAGGTTAGCATGAAGTCAAACTCAGGCCAGAGAGCCGAGAGGTCAGGGTTGTTACTCCCGTGGCTTTCTCCTTGCAAGCTACCTCTGGTTGGCTAACCCTTAACCCAAAGTGACAGTCCGTGTCCAGGCCACCAGACTTACACATCCCTTTCTCCTTCTAGCTTCTGAAACTCCTCTCTTCCCCTGTCCCTTTGGGTCTTGGTTTAGTAAAAACACAGCTGGTATCAGCCCATGGTTACTGCCCTGACTTACAAGTTTTTAAAAAAAAATTAAAATTAGCCGGCACCAGCCGGCGCCGTGGCTCAATAGGCTAATCCTCCACCTTGCGGCGCTGGCACACCGGGTTCTAGTCCCGGTCTGGGCGCCGGATTCTGTCCCGGTTGCCCCTCTTCCAGGCCAGCTCTCTGCTATGGCCAGGGAGTGCAGTGGAGGATGGCCCAGGTGCTTGGGCCCTGCACCCCATGGGAGACCAGGAAAAGCACCTGGATCCTGGCTCCTGCCATCAGATCAGCGCGGTGCGCCGGCTGCAGCGGCGGCCATTGGAGGGTGAACCAACGGCAAAGGAAGACCTTTCTCTCTCTGTCTCTCTCTCTCACTGTCCACTCTGCCTGTCAAAAAAAAAAAAAAAAAAAAAAAAAAAAAAAAAAAAATTAGCCGGCACCGTGGCTCAATAAGCTAATCCTCCGCCTAGCGGCACCGGCACATCGGGTTCTAGTCCCAGTCGGGGCACCGGATTCTGTCCTGGTTGCCCCTCTTCCAGGCCAGCTCTCTGCTGTGGCCAGGGAGTGCAGTGGAGGATGGCCCAAGTGCTTGGGCCCTGCACCCCATGGGAGACCAGGAGAAGCACCTGGCTCCTGGCTCCTGCCTTCGGATAGGTGCAGTGCGCCGGCCGCAGCACCAGTGCGCCAGCCGCGGCAGCCATTGGAGGGTGAACCCACGGCAAAAGGAAGACCTCTCTCTCTCTCTCTCTCTCTCTCACTGTCCACTCTGCCTGTAAAAAAAAAAAAAAGTTAAAATTATTTTAAAAAATTTTAAATTAAAAAATTATTCAAAAGGCAAAATTACAAGGAGAGAGGCAGAGACATGAGAGAGATCTTCCATTTGCCTTACACTCCCCAAATGGCTGCAATGGCCAGGGCTGGGCCAGGCCAAAGTTAGGATCCTGGAACTCCTTCCAGGGCTGATCCACATCTTCATAATAGTCCCTTTGTAACCAAAGTTTCCTTAGTTTTGAGTGTTCAACTGTTTCCAGTTAACCTCAGACCATTACATTTCTTTATATTCATTTCTCCCTTCTTTTGGAAACAGAATGCTCTTTTCTATCTAGGCCCATTGCTACCCAGCTAAAACACACAAACATACACCCTCTTTTTCTTCTTTTATTTTTTTTGATAGGCAGAGTGGACAGTGAGAGAGAGAGACAGAGAGAGAAAGGTCTTCCTTTGCCGTTGGTTCACCCTCCAATGGCCGCCGCTGCAGCTGGCGCACCGCGCTGATCCGATGGCAGGAGCCAGGATCCAGGTGCTTTTTCCTGGTCTCCCATGGGGTGCAGGGCCCAAGCACCTGGGCCATCCTCCACTGCACTCCCTGGCCATAGCAGAGAGCTGGCCTGGAAGAGGGGCAACCGGGACAGAATCCGGCGCCCCGACCGGGACTAGAACCTGGTGTGCCGGCGCTGCAAGGTGGAGGATTAGCCTATTGAGCCACGGCGCCGGCTTATACACCCTCTTTTTCAAGTTTCGCTTTGAGCTAGGTAGGGCCACTAACAAGCAGAATGATACATGATTCTTCTTATCTCTCTCTCCCCCCCTTTTTTTTTTTTAAGGAGAAACCACAGAACCAACGTTGTGGCATGGTGGGTAAAGCCACCGCCTGTGTTGCTCGAATCCCATATGGGCACTGGTTCATGTCCTGGCTGCTCCACTTCCCATCCAGTTCTCTGCTAATGTGCCTAGGAAAAGCATGGAGAATGGCCCAAATGCTCAGGCCCCTGCTACCCACATGGAAGGCCTATAAGGAGGTCCCTGGCTCAGCCCTGGCAATTGTGGCCATCTGGGGAGTGAACCAATGAATGAAAGATATCTCTTTCTCTCTCTCCTCTCTCCTCTCTTTTTTCTCTTCTCTCCTCTCTCTCTCCACCCCCCCCTTCTCTCCCTCTCTGTAGCTCTGGCTTTCAAATCAATCAATCAATCAATCAATCAATTAATCAATAAAAAGAGAGTCCACTCTTCTTTATCCTTCATCCTGCTGTTTCATTCCTGGAGCCCCAGCATTTATCTTGCAACGTTAAGATAAAAGCCATAACCTTAGGATGGAGGAAGAGAGGGTTAGAAGAGGCTGATCATCTGACAAACTGCCTAGCTCAAGACTTCTTTTATATGAGAAATAAGCTGTATAGTTTTAAGTCTGTGTTTTACTGGGTTTTTCTATCATGTGCAGCCAAACTAATCCTAAGTAATGTATGTTTGCAGCTGTTTTCAATACAGTCATAACTCCCTGTTTACATAGCCCTTATCACCCCCTAATATTTTATTATTTTTACTGCCTGTTTCCTCCCACTAGACTCCTTAATGATAGGGAAGCTGCTTGTGTTGTTGTATCTCTGGCCCCTAGAACAGAGTTCACCATACACTCCATGTAGGGGCTCAGTAAGTAATCCTAAATGAATGAATGACACAAGTGCAAATAGCAGAGGTGAGCACTGCTGAGTGAAGGACCACACCAGAAGTGTAGGTCTTGTTCTCATTAGTGTATAACAGTAACACTGAAATCATTCTGCTGTTCCAGACTTCTGTGCCATTGTACAAGCTGTTTATTCTGCAGAGAACACATTTTCCCTTTAGTCCATCAGTTACATTGCTACTTAAATCCAAAGCTTTAACCTAATCATTGCCTTCTCTGAGAGCCTAGCCCCCAGTCACTGCAAATAGAGTTCATCTTTCTTTACTCAAATTTATACCCAATTCTTAGTTGAATTACAACACTTGCCTCGCTGCATCATAAGTGATTGTTTACATGTCTGCCTCCTTGACTAGCTGCTGGGCCCTGGAGGATAAAGTCTATGACTTATTTATCTCTGTAATCTCAGGACTTAGCCTAATACCTACCTCTTAGTCAGGCTCAATATATGTTTGCTAAATTATTAGCAAGAGGACAGACCTGAGGCTGTGAATTGAATCAGCTAGTAGAAAATAAAAACCACAAAGACACTTTTGGAATACATATTCTGTGAGAAAAAAAAGTATACTACACTAGAAGACAACTCGGAGTCTGACACCAGCTCTAGAACTTCCTCTCTAGTGACCTCGGACCGTTTGAACGTCTACCTCCTCATTTATAAACTAGGACAGATTGAGAAGATCTGTTGTGAGGATTAAATAAAAAATTATGGGCAGAAGTTCTTTTTGTAAATTAAACTATTAGGCTTCAGGCAAGACAAACTTAAAACTGCCCAAGGAAGGGAGTTTTTACTTTTTAAGATGATAACTGGCCCCAGAAAAATCATCTCCCACTTCTCTAGAGACAAAGGTAACTATGCTGTTCTTTAGCTTTTTTCCCTCATTTTCAGTCTTGAAAGAGCCTCCGTGAATCTGTAGTAGCTTTCGAATTTTTAGTCCCCTCATCTAAAATCAGTGTTCTACCGTCTGATAGAGTTTGTCATAGGGAGTCAACTGTTTTACTTAGGATTGATATTTATGACAAGGCTTTTCCCTACTGCTTAATATGCCATAGTAAACAGCCAAACTGGGCTGAAACTCGGGCTAAGTGGTGTGAGCATGGTGAAGATCCCTCTCCTCAACCTCTCAAAATTAGAATACTTCTTAGTATGGCGGAACACAGTGTTACATTCATTTTGTTATTCTCTGGTCCCTTGGGTCTTACCTTGTTTTTTTTTTTCTTTCTTTGTTTCTAGTAGGCTAAAGAACTTCAGCTTTGGGGCCGACGCTGTAACACAGCAGGTTAATGCCCTGGCCAGCGGGTTAATGCCCTGGCCTGAAGCACCGGCATCCCACATGGGAGCCAGTTTGAGACTCGGCTGCTCCAGTTCCCATCCAGCTCTCTGCTATGCCCTGGGAAAGCAGCACAGGATGGCCCAAGTCTTTGGGCCCCTGCACCCACATGGGGAACCCAAAAGAAGCTCCTGACTCCTGGCTTCGGATCGGCACAGCTTTGGCCATTATGGGGCCATCTGGGGAGTGAACCAGCAGATGGAAGACCTCTCTCTCTCTCCTCTGCCTCTCCTCTCTCTGTGTAACTCTGACTTTCAAATAAATAAATAAATCTTAAAAAAAAAAAAAAAAAGAACTTCAGCTTCTCAGCCAACGGGGGCATCGTGATTTAATGGAAAATGTGGAAGAAAGGGCAGGAGGTGGATTGCAGTGGAAGAGATGCCTTTTAATTGGCCACCCTTAGCACTCAGGGATGTTTTCTTAGGCCTCACCTAGATCTATACTTAGGATCAAATGGAATGATGGGATCCTTAGCTCTGGAATGCAGTCAAGCAGCACTGATGAGCTGATTGTTACAGTCTGATTTTCCCTAGCTGGCTGTACACAGAGAATCCATGTTGGACTTGGGAGATGCTGAGCATTTTGCAATTTCTCCAGCACTGCTAGCACTTGTGTTTTCATCATGGTTATGACTAACTTTTCCCATTCCACTCACGAGGCCTACACTATCTCAGGTCAGCTTTCTGAACTGAAAAGACTTCCTGTCTAGCACACAGGTGTCTCCATCAAAACCAGTTACAGCTGCAGTTTTTCTGATTTCTACCTCTATTCTGTCTCTATTCGGACTACTTCCACCACACGTACCACATTGCATTTTACTTCCTCACCTTTGCCCCACTATTTCACTACCTGGAATGTTCTTCTGTAGTTAGTCTTAAAACATGCTTCTATTCCCAGTTCTTGAGAACCATCTCAATTTCAAATTTCCAAATCAACTTGAGGACACAATGGTTACGGGGAAGGCGCTGGGACGCAGTGGATCAAGCTGTCACTTGGGACACCACCATCCCATAATGGAGTGCTAGATCGATTCCTGGCTACTCTGCTTCTGATCCAGCTCCCTGCGGGTGAACCTGGAAGAGTAGTGGAGGGTGACCCAATTGCCTGGGCTCCTGTCACCCAACAGCCCTGGCTGTCGTGGCCATTTGGAGGGTGAACCAGTGGATGGAAGATTGATCTGTCTGTCTCTCTCTCACTCTGCCTTTCAAATAAATTGATAAATAAGTAAATAAATCTTTTTAGAAAGAAGAAAAACATTTTTCAATATGTGAATTTACTCACAAGGAAAGTCTTGCAAAAAAGTAAAAATTAAATCATACTGTGCTTTATGTAATGACAAAATTTTGAGCTCCATGAGGATAAGGATTCTGTATGTCTTATTCAACATTGTAATTGTGCCATTTTTCACAAGTATTCAATAAAAATCTGAGGAAGGAAGGAATAAATTAATAATAAATTTGTATAAAAAGGAATACAACAATTCACAAATATGAGTTTTAAAATAACTGACTATGGGGCCGGTGCTGTGGTGTAGCAGGTAAAGCCGCTGCCTGCAGTGCCGGCATCCCATATGGGCTCTGGTTCTAATCCCAGCTGCTCCATCCAGCTCTCTGCTATGGCCTGGGAAAGCAGTAGAAGATGGCCCAAGTCCTTGGGCCCCTGCACCCATGTGGGAGACCCAGAAGAAGCTCCTGGCTCCTGGCTTTGGATCAGTGCAGCTCCCCCCATTGTGGCCACCTGGGGAGTGAACCAGCAGATGCAAGACCTCATCTCTCTGTGCCTCTCCTCTCTCTGTGTGTAACTCTGACTTTCAAATAAATAAATCAATCTTTTAAAAAATCTGAATATTTAAAATTTGGACTATCTTAAAATTTGCAAATCAAAACTTTATACTTCTGTCCCAATCTGACAGCCTGTGGCATTTGACAGAGGATGATTGGCAATGGGATTCCACACTGACAGCTAAGTAAGGCAGCTACAAGCAGAATAGGCAGAGAAATGGCAGTCTCCAACAGCATGAAGTCTAAACTTGCCTCCAAATATTGATTT
The DNA here is from genome assembly GCF_964237555.1 of Oryctolagus cuniculus. Classification (NCBI taxonomy): domain Eukaryota; kingdom Metazoa; phylum Chordata; class Mammalia; order Lagomorpha; family Leporidae; genus Oryctolagus; species Oryctolagus cuniculus. The sequence continues at coordinate 74,148,770 of NC_091432.1, forward strand.
TAGAGGTGAACAGGAAGAGTGATACCCATCTAGCCAACTGTTCTCTGAAAAAAGGGGAACCTTTGACCGGCTGGTAAGGGGCAGGTTGCACCACATTTCTTCAGTAGTTCCTAGTTTTTTGGGACACTTTTATATACATTCTACCATTTCATCTTTACAGTAATTGCAAATTAGATATTTCAATAATATTTGAGTATGTTCTAAGTCCCAGGTAGTGTGCTTCATAGTATAGGACACAATTAGGAATGTCATTGTTCTTTCTTTATAGTATTGATAATGATAATTACTGTTCATTGGGCTTTTACTACTTACTAAGCTTTTTTTTTTAATGTATCACCATATCTAATCTTCAAACACTTGTGAATTTTTTTTGGTTGTTTCAGACATAAAGAGGATGATCCTTAGTGATGTTAATAATTGCCAAGGTTACACAACATAACAAGTAAGGTTAACACATAAATTGAAAAGTAAACTGTGGGACTCTAATCCTGATTTGCCCATCTCCAAAGCCCTTATTCTCTTAATAAGTTACTGAAAATGCTATTAGATAATTGACTAACAATTGTTCACCATCCTATATGAAATCAAATAGGATGTGTGTTTAAAAATTACTAATTTTAAATGCATCTTGTTAAACAAATATTCCTTATACTGACTTTTTGGAAGGTCATTTGCATCATACATGAAAATGTCAAATGTTTAACCTTTGAGCAGACAATTCTACATTAGTAATTATCAAATTATTATGAGTAAGCAAATATAATTTTTTTTAATTTGACAGAGTTAGGCAGTGAGAGAGAGAGAGAGAGAGAGAGAGAGAAAGGTCTTCCTTCCGTTGGCTCACCCCCCAAATGGCCGCAATGGTCGGAGCTATGCCAGTCCGAAGCCTGGAGCCAGGTGCTTCCTCCTGGTCTCCCAAGCGGGTGCAGGAGCCCAAGTACCTAGGCCATCCTCCACTGCCCTCCTGGTCCACAGCAGAGAGCTGGACTGGAAGAGGAGCAACTGGGACTAGAACCCAGCGCCCATATGGGATGCTGGCGCCGCAGGCGGAGGATTAACCAAGTGAGCCATGGCCCCCAGTATAATGTTTTAAGTTGTATTTTTCCTGAAACAAAGAGTTGAGTGTAAATGGATTATTTGGAAAGTGATCCAGAATCACTGTATGGGGAAGTAGGAAAGAGAGTGGGAAACGAAGGAAGTCCAAACAGGGTACAGGATTAATTAATTAAGCTATTACTGTGGGTAACGAAGGCTCAAGCCTACTCAGGGAGACTACATGAAATTTGCCCCACAGGTGCCTTACCCAAGGAAGTTGGGGTATTTACAAATTCGTATCCATCACTGGATGATGGGCTTGCTTGACTGAGTGGTTGTTAATTCCCTACATAAGTGTGGACCTGCCTCTCTCCTCCCCCTGAGAAAGCCTGAGGGCAGAGCCACACTGCTTACAGTAAAGAGATCACATGTTTAACAACAATGAGTGCCAAAGGAATAACAGTGAGGCACTGAGAGCATCCGTGGTAGTATATTAATGTACAAAGGGGTTAACTGAGTCATTTTTTATAATAGCAAAGTACTATAAACAATCTAAATACACTCCAGAGGGGATGGATTAAAGCTGTTTGGACAACTTTGAACCAAGAGATATAATTTCTATAAAGATTTTTTAAAGACTTAAATCCGGGGGTTCCTAACTTAGTCTGGAGGGTCAGGGAAAGTGACGGTAGGCATACGCATGTTCGGAGGAAGGAATGTTGCAGATGCTGCAGGAAAACAGTCCGAGTGGAAGGAATAACGGTGCCAAAGCCCTGAGAAAGGAAGAGGCTTGGAGCCTGAGAGGCAAAACAACAACAACAACAACAACAACACACACACAAAAAAAACAGAAAGAGAGCACTCCCATCTCTGGCTCACTCCTCAAATGTTAGTAACCAAGGCCAGGAATTGAGAACTCAATCCAGGTTTCCTATGTAGTGTTGAATTATGGGATCTGAGATCTTTCCCAATTAACCCACAAAAGACAGTCACAGATGCAAGGGCAAGAAGATTTATTGTTTTATTACCAGCTAGCTGGGGCTCCCACCGACACATAGAACATAGTGCAGTGCGGGGGTGAGAAGCCCCGCCTCTCTCCTTCTCCGAGTTGTTATACACTTGAGTAAACAAGTATATTCGTCATTATGCACATATGCTAGTTCCTTATTCTTTATATGTCAATTACCTAAATTTGAGCATTTTATTGGTGCATCTCAGCAGTCCAGGACTATGCGTCTCAGAAGGAAGTGGTCACACAAGGAAGTAGGAGACCATTAATTTCAGGAAGTATATACTAAGTTTCGTTTTCTAAGAATTAGGCCTTCCCGTCTTCCTGGAGTTTGTGAAGCCTGTCATGGAGGTACAATTATCCCCCCAACCCTTTTCTTACGCTGGACATCCTGCATTAAGTCATTGAGCAAGCAGCACAGTACAGAAGCAAAAAGCAATTGATATTCAGCATCCGCTAGTTCTACACACACACACACACACACACACACATATATATATATATTTTTTTTTTTCATTTCAACAGTAGGAGGTAGGAACTCAACTACCCGAGCCACCACCGCCGCCTTCCATGGTTGGCAGTCACAGGAGCTTGGAAGGGAACCCAGGTACTCTGATGGCAAGTGTCCTAACTGCTTTCTTAACACTAGGTCACTTGCCCACCTTGAGATTTGGTGTTTTGGTAGGGCTAAAACATTTCTGTGGCTGAGATATAGAGAACAAGGGAAGAAGACTGGCTTCTTTTTGGCAATTTCAGGTAAAATCAATCAGTTTGTTCAGAATGAATTCCAGGGCTGTTGCTATGATGTAGCAGGTTAAACTGCTGCCGGTAGCACCATAATCCCTTATGGGTTCCAGTTCGAGGCCTTACTGCTCCACTTCTGATCCAGCTCCCTGCTAATCTGCCTGGGAAAAAAGTGGAAGATGGCCCAAGCCCTTACACCCAGAAGCTTCTGGCTCTAGGCATTAGTCTAGCCCAGCTCTGGCTGGCTCAGCCATTTGGGGGAATGAACCAACCAATGGAAGATCTCTATCTCTCCTTCTCTGTCTCTGTAACTCTACCTTTCAAATAAATAAATACATAAAAAAGTATTGAATTCCAGCTTTTTTAGCACACTAAATACATTGTATCTAAACAAAGATTGGTATGCTAATTTCACAAAATAAAAAATACCCTTAAAAAGGACTTTGTTAAACTGTCCTAGGGTGGTTTTTGTATATATCAAAGTCTTTTCATACAGTTTTTAAAAATTAGGGGCAGGTATTGCGGCACAGTGCTTTAACCAGCACTTGAGACTTCCACATTCCATACCAGAGTGCCTGAAATTGAGTCCCATCTCTACTTCCAGTCAACCTTCCTGCTAATTTGCCTAGGTATGATGGCCCATGTACTTAGGACCCTGCCACCCACATGGGTGACCTGGCTGGAGTTCCTGGCTCTTAGCTTTAGCCTGCTCCTGGATGCTGCTGGTATCTGGGAGGGAACCAGCAGATGGAAGATCTCTCTCCCTCTCTCTCTTTCCCTCTGTCACTCTTTCAAAAAAACAATCTTTTTAAAAATTAATATTTAATATATTGAGTTCAATTGAGGAAATATTTTTCATTATGATTTTGAGTTAAAATATAAAATCAATTATTATTTTATTTACATATAATAAATATTTAAATTACCTGATTAATGTTTAATCAACTCCACTTGATAAAGAAATCGTCATCAAATAAATCTATTTCCAAATTATTTAATTGAATTTCTTTAGGCCTTTAAATTGTATTTATAAATTTAATGTATTCTATTTTCTTTTAAACAATTTAAATTATTGACCTCATGAGCAAAATCGTTCCGAGTTATATTTATTTATTTATCAGAGTTACACAGAGAGAGGAGAGGCAGAGGGAGAGAGAGAGGTCTTCCACCCGCTGGTTCACTCCCCAGATGGCCGCAACCGCCGGAGCTGCGCTTATCTGATGCCAGGAGCTTCTTCCGGGTCTCCCACGTGGGTGCAGGGGCCCAAGGACTTGGGCCATCTTGTACTGCTTTCCCAGGCCATATTAGAGAGCTGGATAGGAAGAGGAGCAGCCGGGATTAGAACCAGTGGCCATATGGGATGCCAGCGCTTCAGGCCAGGGTGTTAACCCGCTGTGCCACACCGCTGGCCCCTCCAAGTTCTTTTAAAAATTGCAATACTCTTTATAAATAACAAACATATTTTACAAGTCTATAATTAATTAATAAATTACACATTTTAATTGGGAATTATAAGGTTTAGTGTCTGATTCTTTAAAATTCTAAATTCTCTGATAGTGGGGCAGGAATTTGGCACAGTGGTTAAGCTGTTAATTGGGATGGCCACAACCATATTGGAGTGCCTGGTTTCAGTTCTGTTACTCTGCTTCCAATTCAACTTCCTACTGATGTTCATCATGGGATGCAGATAATGAATGGCTCAAGTACTTGGGTCCCTTCCACCCACATGGGAGATGCAAATTAATTTCCAGACTCTTGGCTTTGTCTTGGCCTGGCCTAGCCCTGCCTGTTGTAGGCATTTGGGGAATGAACCAGTGTATGAAACATCTGTTTCTCCCTTTCAAATAAAAATGAAAATAAATAGGAAAAATAAAATTACAAATAATATTTTAAAAATAATTTACCTAAATTGGTATAATATTCAACTTATTTAAATAATACCATTCACCTCTAATATAATGAGAGTTCTTTGAGCATATCATAAAAGTGTAAAGTAGATTATTCGAGGCATGATGCTTTGATTCTGATTTAGATATTGTACATGCTTCTTTTTTTGTTGAGGCCTTCGATTTATAACAGGGAGAATAAAACATCTCAAGAATGGTATAAATAAGACTATATAACTTTGCAGTCAGAATTTTACTTTGATTTAAAATTAAGTAAATAAATAGAAACTTTTGAAAACTCTGGCTCCTCTAAGATCATAGGCCACTTGATTTTTTTTAAAGATTTATTTTTATTTATTTGAAAGGCAGAGTTACAGAGAGACAGTGGCAAAGACAGAGGTCTTCCATCCTCTGGTTCACTCCCTAAATGGCTGCAATGTCCTGGGCTGAGCCAGGCCAAAGCCAGGAGTCAGGAGCTTCTTCTGGGTCTCCCATGTGAGTACTTGGGCCATCCTCTGCTGCCTTCCCAGGCATATTAGCAGGAAGCTAGATCTGAAATGAAGAAGCTAGGAATCAAGCCAGTGGGCAGCTGATCTTTCTTGATGAATTTGCAAACATCAAAAGTATTGTAAAAATAAACACATTTTTCTTTTTTTGTTATAGAAATCCCTCTGGAATGTTATAGATGTTGAAGGTATATAAAAAGCCGTGAGTCCAAAACTGGGTGCATTCACAGACTTTTGGCAAAAGGTAAAATGTATACCAATAGAAAGAAAATGAAGCAAATCTTCTCAGGAAGTGATTCACCCAAAAGTTAGGAAATGATTCACTTAAGAGTTAGCATGTAAATGTGTTGCTGAGAGATCAAGGTGTTTCTCAAGGCTTATCAACCACATCAAACTATCTTAGAAATCAATCAAGGTGACAAGGAGGTAATGGCCAGAGTTTGCTAAGTTGCATTTTTTACTTCAGATGTTTTTCTTTTATTTCTATGATTTCCATTTAGTTCCTTTTAAGAGATAAATTTTTCTGTTGAAATTCTATATCTTCCATTCATTTGTTATTCTTTTCTCAATTTTTTAAACACACTCATAATAGTTTATTAACATCCTGTATGTTAATCTAAAATCTGGGTCATCTGCTTCTGTTGACGTTCATCCTCTTGATTTGGGTCACATTGCCTGCCTCATATCTTTTAGTTTTTAATGGATGCTTGCAAGGCATTGTTTAAAAAAATCTACAGGTTATTAGTATGTGGGTTTATTTATTTATTTATTTTTTATTTTTTGACAGGCAGAGTGGACAGTGAGAGAGAGAGACAGAGAGAAAGGTCTTCCTTTGCCATTGGTTCACCCTCCAATGGCCGCCGCGGCCAGCGCACTGCAGCCGGCGCACTGCGCTGATCCGATGGCAGGAGCCAGGTACTTCTCCTGGTCTCCCATGGGATGCAGGGCCCAAGCACTTGGGCCATCCTCCACTGCACTCCCTGGCCACAGCAGAGAGCTGGCCTGGAAGAGGGGCAACCGGGACAGAATCCGGCGCCCCGACCAGGACTAGAACCCGGTGTGCTGGCGCCGCAAGGCGGAGGATTAGCCTAGTGAACCACGGCGCCGGCCCAGTATGTGGGTTTGATTTTCTTCATTGTCTCTGTATTTGCCAATCTAAAGGAACTGAGATTACCAGCTCAGCAGAGTGATGCTGTTTAGGAACCAGAAACATTATATCTTGGGTGGCATATACCTAGGCTCATTATTCTTGAGCTATTAACTGTTTTAAAATGATGTGACAGATTGAATCCTTATTCCCAGTGCTTCATGACCCTCCTATATTAGAATTCTACATCCACATTTTTACCATATAACTCTTCAGTTATAGAGTGAATATCCATCAGAGTAGGCAGAAGACATCTCCCTTCCTTTCAACTAATGATTTGGTTGGCTTTGAAACTTGTTTGGTCAACGAAATGTGGGCCAAAATGGCAAGCATGCCAGTTCCAGGCCAAGAACTCAGGGGGATCTTAAGTTTCTGCTTACTTTCTTGGACTCTACTGACCCTGCATGAGAAGACTATGTCCCAAGCGGCCACTGGTCCAAGGAGAATGAGGAGATAATATTGAGCAGGCTTGAACCTAACCAGCAGTCTGGAGTCAAGCCCAACTGATTCCCGCCAAGCACAGCAGAGGCACAGCCAATCTACATACCTATGAGAAAGGAAATAAATATCTGTTGCTGTGAGTCCCTGAAAGCTTAAAGTTAACTGATAAGCAACAAAACTGTTTCAAACTAATTATTACTATTAAATGTTTTCTAAAAGTTTATCCAGATTTATTTCTATGACATTTTATCATTCACCTTCAGGTTCAGCATTTGAGTGTCAAAGCTCATTTATTTAGTCCAGTGGAAATGGGTATTATTTCTAGATTCATGTCTGGCTATCTCGCAGTTTTTATGATCATTCTAATAAACGATTTAAAGTGACTACAACAAGGAGAATGTTTGGATTTTGTGTCTTTAATTCTGAGGCAGCTCAATGTGAGTTTGTACATTCAGCCCAGAAGGCTTTTAGCTGTTCTACATTTTCCTTAGCTTTAAAGAAAGTTTTGAAATAATGGCTTTATCCTACAATAAGAAAGTAAAATGTCTACGTATTAGTATTTTTATAATAGATTAATATCTCTTTTTTTTAAAAAAAGATTTATTTATTTGACAGAGTTAGAGAGATAGAGAGGTCTTCCATCTGCTGATTCACTCCCCAGATGGCTGCAACGGCCGGAGCTGCACCGATCCAAAGCCAGGAGCCAGGAGCTTCTTCTGGGTCTCCCACACGGGCGCAGAGGCCCAAGGACTTGGGCCATCTTGTACTGCTATCCCAGGCCATAGTAGAGAGCTGGATCAGAAGAGGAGCAGCCAGGACTAGAACCAGCGCCCTATAGGATGCCAGCGCTTTAGGCAGGGGCATTAATCCGCTGTGCCACAGCGTCAGCCCCTATTATCTCTTTTTAAAAGTGATTTTTGCCCAATTTTAAAAATATTTTATTTTTATTCATTTATTTGAGAGTTAGAGTTAAAGACGGAGCAGAGACAGAAAGAAAGGTCTTCCATCTGCTGGTTCACTCCCCAAATTGGCCGCAAAAGCCAGAACTGGGCCAATCCAAAGCCAGGAGCCAAGAGCTTCTTCCAGGTCTCCCATGCAGTGGCAGGGGCCAAATACTTGGGCCACCTTTTAGTGCCTTCCCAGGCCATAGAAGAGAGCTGGATTGGAAGCGGAGCAGCCAGGACTAAAACCAGCGCCCATAAGGGATACCGGCTCCACAGGGGGAGGCTTAGCCCACTATGCCATAGCACTGGCCCTTATTATCTCTTTCTTTAAGAACAAGTCTAACAAGTTTAACATTTTCCTAATGTAGAAAGTTTAAAAGGCAAAAAAAGGAATGAAGTGAAAGATATCTTTGTACCTTTTTTCCAGTTGGCTGGTCCAGAGACAACTAATGTTAAATATTCTTTCCGTGATATTACATGTATGAGAGCATTTCATAAAGTTCTTGGGAAATACATATCATGAAAAATAATGCATAGATTTCAAAATTTTCTGCACCAAATAACATATTTTAATATATATTTCCATAAACTTTTTTAAATTAAAAAAATTTAAAGAAAATAATTATTATTTCAAGCCCCCTGTCACTTGCAAACTGCATTGGAACACTATGTGCCTTTTGCAAAGAATGAGACAGAATAGAACAATCTAGGATATGATGTTAAATTTAAAAAATTAAGAGCAAGGTACAGAATTCTATATAATATACCAGCACTGCAATCATTTTTTTTTCAATCAGGGGAAAAGAATATTTAAATATAGCTCTGTAAGGATTGGTGCTGTGACATAGCAAGTAAAGCTGCTGCCTGCTGCACCAGCATCACATATGGGCTCCTGTTCAAATCCCAGCTGCTCCACTTCTAATCCAGCTCCCTGTTAATGTATATGGGAAAGCCATGGAAGATGGCCCAAGTCCTTGGGCCCCTACAATCCATGGGAGACCCAGAAGAAGCTCCTGGCTCCTGGCTTCCGCCTGGCTCAGCCATGGCCATTGTGGTCATTTGGAGAATGAACCAGCGGATGGAAGACTTCTTTCTGCCTCTGCCTCTCTCTCTCTCTCTGTAACTCTGATATTCATACAAATAAAAAAATTCTAATAAATAAATACATCACTGTATATGTGTTGAAATATTGCACTGTACCCCATAAAAATGTACAAGTATATGAAATTAAACATTTCTTTTTTTTTTTCTTTTGACAGGCAGAGTGGATAGTGAGAGAGAGAGAGAGACAGAGAAAAAGGTCTTCCTTTTGCCATTGGTTCACCCTCCAATGGCCGCCACGCCTGGCGCGCTGCGGCCAGTGTACTGCGCTGATCCGATGGCAGGAGCCAGGTGCTTCTCCTGGTCTCCCATGGGGTGCAGGGCCCAAGCACTTGGGCCATCCTCCGCTGCACTCCCTGGCCACAGCAGAGAGCTGGCCTGGAAGAGGGGCAACCGGGACAGAATCCGGCGCCCCGACCGGGACTAGAACCCGATGTGCCGGTGCCGCAGGCGGAGGATTAGCCTAGTGAGCCACGGCACCGGCCAAAATTAAACATTTCAAAATGTAAAATTCGGTGCCTACGGCACCGGCACACTAGGTTCTAGTCCCGGTCGGGGCACCGGATTCTGTCCCGGTTGCCCCTCTTCCAGGCCAGCTCTCTGCTGTGGCCAGGGAGTGCAGCGGAGGATGGCCCAAGTGCTTGGGCCCTGCACCCATGGGAGACCAGGAGAAGCACCTGGCTCCTGCCATGGGATCAGCGCAGCGCGCCGGCTGCGGTAGCCATTGGAGGGTGAACCAATGGCAAAGGAAGACCTTTCTCTCTGTCTCTCTCTCACTGTCCAGTCTGCCTGTCAAAAAAAAAAAAAAAAAGTAAATTCTGAAAAAGAAACCACAAATTTAAAATGCAGACCTACAAATATGTATTTTTTTGTTTGTTTGTAGATACTTAAAAAGTTCGTGGAGAGCCAAGTGTTCAACTTAGCCCTTAGAATACCCATATCCCACATCAGAGCACTCGGATTTGATTTTCAGCTCTCGCTCCTCACTCCAGGTTTCTGCTACTGCAGACCCTGGAAGGTAGTAGTGATGACTTAAGACAACAGGCTCCTGCCACCAATGTGGGAGACTTGGATTGAGTTTTAGACTTCCAGCCTGGCTGCTCCACTTCTGATCCAGCTGTCTGCTGTGCCTGGGAAAGCAACAGAAGATGGACCAAGTCCTTGGGCCCCTGCACCAGAATGGGAGACCTGGAAGAAGCTCCTGGCTCCTAGCTTCGAATCTGCACCGCTCTGGCTGTTGAGGCCAATTGGGAAGTGAACCATCAGATGGAAGACCTCTCACTCTCTCTCTCTTTGCCTCTCCTCTCTCTGTGTAACTCTTTCAAACAAATAAATAAATCTTTAAAAAAATAAAAAAGGAAGGGAGAGAGGGAGAAGGAAAGGGATAGGAGGGAGGAAGAGAGACAGAGCGAATGGTCTTTCATTTGCTTGGTTTACACACTCCCCAAATGCCTGGGACAGCCAGGGCTGGGCCAGGATAAAGCCCAGGAGCTCAAAACTTAAATCTTGGCCTTCAATATGGGGTGGTAGGGAACCTAGTATGTATTTGAGCTTCCCAGGAGATGGGATTAACCTTGAAGCTGGAAAGAAGAGGCGGAGCCAGCACTAGAACTCAAGCTGAGATTTAACTTTTTTTTTTTTTTTTTTTGATAGGCAGAGTGGACAGTGAGAGAGAGAGACAGAGAGAAAGGTCTTCCTTTTCCATTGGTTCACCTCCCAGTGGCCGCTGTGGCCGGCGCGCTCAGCCGCCCATGGCGCTGAGCTGAAGGCAGGAGCCAGGTGCTTCTCCTGGTCTCCCATGGGGTGCACTTGGGCCATCCTCCACTGCACTCCCTGGCCACAGCAGAGAGCTGGCCTGGAAGAGGGGCAACCGGGACAGAATCCGGTGCCCCAACCCAGACTAGAACCCGGTGTGCCAGCGCCGCAGGAGGAGGATTAGCCTAGTAAGCCGCAGCGCCGGCTGAGATTTAACATCTGCCTGAAATGGGGACTCTATGGAAGTTATTTAGCTATTTTACCTAAATGACACCAACAATGGCATGAGATTATTAATTTCATAAATACCTATTCAAAAACATTTCTTTGCTTCAAATGAACTCTAGATTTTACTTCTGATTCATATGCAATATTAGATAAGAAATAAGCAGCACAGTAAAAGTTAACCCTGCTTTATAGCATAGTTCTGTGGTTTATCATGTTATGCATTAATGCTTCCCGAAAAAGCCCCAAAAGAAAAACAAAAAGAAGAAATGAAAATATTACTTTCTATGGGGTAAATAGAGTTGCTTTTTTCAAGAGCTATTTCTTGATTTCTTTGAAAGGCAGAGTTATCAAAGAGACAAAGAGATCTTCGCTGTTTCACTCCCCAAAGGGCCACAAAGCTTGGGGCTGTGCCAGGAGCCAGAAGCCTCTTCTGGGTCTCCCACGTGGGTAGCAGGAGCCCAAGGATTTTGCTTTTCCCAGGTGCATTAGCAGGGAGCTGGAGCACTAAGTGGGACCGCAGGGCCTCGAGCCTGTGCCCTCCGGTAAGGGATGCTGGCATCACAGGAGGCTTAACCTGCTGTGCCACAACGCCGGCCCCTCAAGCCATTTCCTTTGGGGGTACATGAAATTACCTCTGGAGCGCCTGCTGGCCACAGTAAAGCACATTTTAGGTAACTAGTACTTTTTAAAGCCTTTATTTACGCTATCCCTACACAACGAATTCGACAGAAGTACCTGAAAAATTTTTTTTTTTTTTGTATTTTAAGAGCATCCTTTCCCCGCCACGAAGCCTAGGCAAAGCAGCTTACAAAGTATACACATTGACGTGTTTTCCCTCCATGTGCCCCGAAGCTGTTCTGAAGTGCGGGCGATTCAGAGGGGAGCGCTTATGCTCGGGGCTGGGTGTGGCTGCTGCGAGAAACCCTTTCTGGGGATGAGCGGGCTCCCTAAAGAGCTGCTTCAAGCCCCCGGGGAAAAGCCCTTCGCACAGAACCTCTGCACAAGCGCGTTTTCTTAAGGACTCATCTCTCGCAAGTCAGCCTAGGTGCCCGTCTGCGTGGGAAGCGGCGCGCTGGAGCCGACTTTCTAGCGACCCGTCCCGCGGTGCCGGGTACACGCCGCACCTCCCTCCCCGTCTTCGTTCCCGGAGGCACAGCCAGCCTCGGTAGCGGGACCCGCCCAGGCTCTCGGGAGCACCTGAGATCTGGGAGAGGAGGGAAGGGCAGGCTCCGAGCGCCTCCGCTCCCAAAGCCCCCACCCACGGTCGCGGCCGTCAGCCGGGCGGGAGGGAGGATGATTGACGGAGCCGCTCAGTGGCTGGGGGACTGCAGAGGGAGGGACAAAAAGGGGACGATTGAGCTTCCGCCTTAAACTGGTTGGGTTGGGCCTCGGGGACAGCTTTCCCCAGGCCTATTGGCTTCCCAGAAGAGGTTGTTATGGAAACAAATGACCGAACAGTCCTTTATGAATCAGCCAATGAGAAGGGCCGTCTTTTCCACCGCACCTCTGAACCGTAGGTGTTGCGAAAGCCCGGGTTGGGGCCCGAGAAGAAGGAGGTGCCAGGACGTCCTGCGGAAGGGCCGAGGGCGGGGCTTGTGACGTTCCCCGACGAGCCAATCACGCAAGGTTTTTTCAACGGCCCCGCCCTTCTACCGCACATTTCCCCTCCCCTAGCTCATTTCGCACGACGCAGCGGTTGGGAACACAGACATTTTCGGAGCTGGAGCTGCCGCTGCCGCCGCCATTTTGTGTCTGGAGAAAGAAGCTTCTTTGGCGGCTGGAAGTGGACGCAGATCACCCGTGAGACGGCGGCGTTTCATTCCCGAGGTTCCCCCTGTGTCGTCCCCCAACCCCCCTCCGCGGTCAGCATGTGGTGAAGCCGGAGCCGCGAGAGACCCGGGGAGAGGAAGAGGAGTCGGAAGGGAGGCGGGGTGTCGAGTGCGGCTTCAGCTTCAGCTGCGGCGGACCTCGGAGGGGGGCCCGGCGCAATGTCAGAGCAGACGCCGGCCGAGGCCGGTGCTGCAGGGGCCCGGGAGGACGCCTGTCGGGATTATCAGTCATCGCTCGAAGACCTGACCTTCAATAGCAAACCGCACATCAATATGCTGACCATTCTAGCCGAGGAGAACCTGCCCTTCGCCAAGGAGATCGTCTCTCTCATCGAGGCCCAAACCGCCAAGGTTTTTATACACCCCGCAGCCTCCTATTCTTCTAATACTCCCTGATTTTAGTGTCAGCCTCATCCCAGGTCTCGCTTCCATCCGAAGGGGGACGGTGTTCCTCCTCTCCAACCCCCCCACCCCCCTTTCCAACTCAGGCTCGGTCTTTGGCCCGGGTTTCGAGCGTGGGCCTCTTGCGGGGAGGGAGCGGGGAGGATAAAGGGTGGAGCCCCACTTCCGCTCACCAACTCCCTATTTAGGCCACCGCATTGTATATCCGGACACACACACGCTTGACTAGAGCCCTTTGGGGTGGGGGAAGACTTAAAGGCAGTTTCTGGTTTGGGGGAAGAGTTAAAACAAGCCATTTTTTAAGTCCCTGGGAAGGTGGGGGAGTGGTTCTCGCATTTCTCCCCCCACCCCATACCCTTTTGGGTGATTGTGTTCTGTGGGTTGGAAGGAGGTGAAGGGGGACCTGGGAGCGAGCTGTTGAAGGGTGGGAAGAGGGAATTGGCCCCGAGTGGAGCAGCCGCCTGTTAGGAGCCCAACATGGCGCCTGAAAAGCACATGATGCGAAAGGGAAGAGAGAAGAATCCATTCCCTGCCAGCCAGGCAGCTGCTCACACCCGTCAGCCCCATTTTGGGGTGGGGGCGGCTAGATAAAACTTTATGCTCCTATTGGAGGGTGTAGTTTGCCCCAAAATACGGGAAACTGGGTTGAGGGTGGGGTTTGGGTGGGGGAGGAGATCTTATCCAACCTGTAGGTGGAGAACTGGCCCAGTGGGTAACAAGTACTTGCAGTTTCTCAGAAAAGTTCAGCCCCTCCTCCTCTTCCTTTTCTACTTCTCTCCCTTCCCTGATAGTGAAGGCGTGCTTTTCTTCACCCCTTGTCGAAGTGGTCCTCTGCCACCTTATATTTCCCTGTAGTCCTCCTCTTCTGTGGATTAATGTGGGAGCGATATGTCATTTAAGTAAAGTTACTGTTAAATTTAGTTATAATGAATTTTAATAGCGTCCCAGTACTACGTTTAAGTTATTTTTCAAGCTTGTATTTACGGTTTAGTTTTTTTAGTTGTTAGTGATTGCAATGATCAGGATGAGCCTCCTTTTAGCAGAGTGAACCCCTTTTACAAGGCCACTTTAACAACAACCACCAATATATTGTTTAGAGGCGGTTTCTGTCTAGTGTAAAACTGAGTGGTCTGACTCTAATAAATGGTTTTGAAATGTGTGACTGGTATTATAAAATTTGTGAATAAAACATATAAAATATGTATTTGTCTTTTTTATTTACCTTTGTAAGGTGTAGAATTTGTTTCCAAGACTTATTTTTATCTACGTGGTTGTGTGTTTTAAACAAAAGTCTTAAAGTGACTTGGGTTCATTCTTCTTTAGGTTCCATCCACTCTTTTGGGTAAATCTGTTCACAAGGTACACGGTTTCAGGTGGTCCTGTCATACGTTAATTTAAAGAGAAAAAAAAGGAAGGTTTTTCTTATGGGCTCAACAAGTTTCATGCTCAGCCTGACAGCTAAAAATACAAGCCTTCATTCACCTTTTCCTGTGAATGTCTGTGAAACAGCTGTTCTTTTCTTTTTTTTTTTTTTTTTAAAGTATGAGACTTAAAAAAGGAAACATTCCTCATACTCAACATCCTTTTTATTGATACCACGAACATACTGGACATAAAAACTTAGTTTTTGCCTTGTCGCGGGCTTAACTTGACATGCCTTTTTGAAAAAACAGCACTTGGCATTTTTAAGGAAAAAAAAACATTGTTTTTTTAAAAAATCAGTTTGTATTTTGGGTGTTAATATTCCACAGTGCAGTTCAGGTTGCCAATCAAAGAACAGCTTCCTTGCTGATTTTTAATGGATCCAGAAGACCTTCAAGAACTGAAAACTAAATGCTGAATATAGTGATCACATAAAACTTGTTTTTGTATATCGGTACACAGAGTGGTGAAAATAGATGGACTATTTTGCTGGTAAAAGCGGAGTTTTTTTGGGCACACATTTCCTGGTTATTTTTGTAAAGCCAGATTGAGGGAAAGATGTAAAAGTCACTTTGGGGGAACTGTCTTAATCTGGGTTGGGGTTGAAGGGTGAGGGGAGGGTTTTCTGTCATTTGGTAGCAAACTGGCTCGCTTTTTGTTTCTGGAGGTGAATGTTTGTGTCCTTAATCTTTTAGCATCTCAGCATTACTAAACTTAGGGATTCACACTTAATTTGACTTCTCCCATAAGGCAGCAGTAGCAAAAATGATTATTACATATAATGACTTCACTTGTACAATAAAAAATTAGTCTGCTGAACAGATTTCGGTGTTAAAGAGATCCTGTTTATCTTCATAATGACTAAAAGGGTATAAAACATGACGTGGTAAGGTAAAGACACAGCCTAAAGCATTTGACATGTTGGTACTTAATGTAGTTTACCCACATGCAGTGGCCTTGTGAACCCTTTTATTAGTACCTTAAAAAGAGTTTCTCATACGAAGTTTTTCAAAGGTTTCATTAGCCAACTTTGGTTGTAAAGGTGTTAACAGAAGCAAGAGCATTTCCACACACTTGTATGGGCAATTCGTTTGTGAAATAAGGCATTGTGTACTCCAGAACTGTGAGCCTACCCTAGCTACAGGTAGCTATGGGGAAGTGTTTTTCAGGGTTTCTATACATGGGGTGGGTAAATAGGGATAACCTAGATTTGCCTTTTTTTTTTTTTTTTTTTCCCTCCAAATCATGGTTGCTCCTGTGGAGTCAGAGTTAACAGTGTATTTGGTGTGTACTAATGTTCCTCAACAAGTCTGTGAACCTGCTGATGCTTCCTGGAAGCTTGCTGTGCCTTCTAAAAGCCGGTGATGGTTAGGCACTGCAGTTGAACTGGGGCAACATTTCACTACACTGGCTCTGCACAAATATAGAACCCCTGGTTTGTGCATGTCAGAGGACAAATATTTCGACGGAGTCCATGCTGTGAAGAAAACCTCCAGAACAAATCCTGCTTTCCAGAGTCAAGTTCAACCTGCTTTACATGACTCAGCTGCTGCTTCATCCAGTTTTTCTTGTATCAGTAAACTTGCACCTTCCTGCATGTTCATGTGCAAGTGTATTGACTTCATTTGTGTATTTAATTTCTTTGTTCATTTGGATTATAGAGAAGTAATCCTAATGATTTTACAGGTAACAAAAGCTTCATAGATTTTAACATAAAAATCTGTGGAAATAAGAGTTTGTACCAGAGGACAAAAACCTTCATGGAATCTGGACACACCATTATAAATTAATATGAGAAGCTAACACTTGGATTAAGTGAAATAATTTTTCCTCTTTTTTTTTTTTTTTTTTGGTTACTTATAAAGGCCTTTTTAAAAATCACATACACCTGGAATCCCATTGAGTGCTAAATGAGTGTACTAGAGATTATGATTTTTCTTCCTGGTAATTCTGAGCTTTTATATGCTCACTTAAAGATCGTTGTAAGAGAATTGAACATCTAAGTTTCATAAAAGTTATTATCAACTCAAAAATAATTTAGTGCCAGCAGAAATAGAGGTCTGTATTGTAAAACTCCCTTTTAAAAGTAATTCTTTGGTGGCAGTTCATAATACTAAACTTATCAGTTTCTTTTTATTCAGGCTCCTTCCTCAGAAAAGCTTCCTGTTATGTACCTTATGGATTCTATCGTGAAAAACGTTGGAAGAGAGTATCTCACTGCCTTTACTAAAAATCTAGTTGCAACATTTATTTGTGTGTTTGAAAAGGTATATATGCATTTAGAAACATTTTACTTTTTTAAAAGAATATGTTCCTGATTAAATAAATACTTACCTTGTGTTGGGTTTTCTTGGGTGGTGAAGTGTTTTATTTTCTTGAACATTTATTGTCAAACAATGGCTTAAGGTTTTATGTTAGGTTTTAAAAACTGTAGGATTTTTACATTATCCAAGAATAGATTTGCTTTTTAGAATTGTGATTTTTTTTTTAATTGGATTTTCTTCATTTGGTTGAAGATGTCTTTCATCACTAGAATATGGGTGAAAAGATGATACTATAAACAGTACTTCAAAGTTCATCGTCTAAATTTTTGGAGTTAGGATGCTCATTATTCCTAACTGGAGGTAAACAAAAGCTTAATCCTCCAGTGTGTCTCACTTCATGATTACCCAGATTTTTTTTTTTTCTGGAAATAGTTTCTTTTTGTTACTTTAAGTGTTTATGTGAATGTTGTAGGTGTGTATAACTGGTGGACTGGTTAATTGCTTTGGGTTATGTTTGAAATACTTTTCCTTTCTTTAGTGTTCAGAAGGAAGACTTGTTAGTTTCCATGCTAGAGATTGTAAATTCCTTTCATAACATTGTATCTGGTAGTTTGGTGTTAATACAGTATTATGTTGAGGAAGACAGAATTTGCTGAGGTAATTCTCTGCTTGGCAGGCTCTTTAAACACCCAGCAAAAGGGCATTTAAAAGATACTTAGGTTTTATGTTGCATTGTAATAAATAATTGGTAGCAGTTTTATTTTTTTAGTAGATGTGTCTGTTGTATATGGAGAAATTTTAATAGTTGTTAGATTTGTAAAATTGGATTTTTTTGGGGAAAACTTAAGTATTTTACTCATTCACGGGAAGAGAAAATGTGAAGTTAGTTGCTAGGGTAATTTTTTTTTAAGTTCTTATGAAAAAATACAGAAGAATATGGTAAGCTGTGTTTCAGATAGCATTAGTATTGTAGACTTGCTAAATACTGCTTATCTGAGACTAGTCAAGGAGAAACCAACTTTTTATTATCGAAGTTGGAAGAGTTGAACTAACCTCTTGGTTTAGTTTCAGTATGTTCAAATTCATTTGAGTATTTGGTAGCATTCCTTTTCTGAATCTGAGCATCAAAACTACAGTTGGTAAAAATGACCTTATAGTAAGTATATTATTTTCTAAAGACATGAATGTAGCTAAGCTTTTATTGTTCTAAAGTTAAAAATCTGAGTTTTCTCGAGTACTTTGTCTTACTGATGGCTTATTTAATATGTTTATTACACTCATTGCAATATGAGCAGATAAGTTAGATAAAATGAAAGCTCATCAGTGGTTAAGATTTTGTGAATTCTAATTAAAATACCTTCCATAGCACAAAATAGCTTGTTTAGATACCAACCTTGTATATTGCTGAAGGTTGGTGAAAATGTTTTGTCTTAATTTCAACTTGTACTATGTACATTTTAAGAATTTAAGCTGTCTAGCCATTTTTTAATTTTGTAATTTTCGGAGTTAAGAGTAACAAAAGATAAAAGATTTGCCTAGTTATTTGCATGAGGACTAGGTAATAATGACTTGTTTTTGAAGGAGGACAGATTTTCTTGGTTATATGTTTTCAAATGGGAAGTGCAGTTCCTTATGTGAAATAGAACGGAGGTTTATGTACTTTTATTAATTAATATATAAAATGTTCTATAGTAACTTAACAAGCCATAGAATTGTTCTGTTTTCCTAGGTGGATGAAAATACTAGAAAAAGTTTATTTAAATTACGTTCCACATGGGATGAAATATTCCCTTTGAAGAAACTTTATGCCCTGGATGTCAGAGTTAATTCATTAGATCCTGCTTGGCCTATTAAACCTCTGCCCCCCAATGTGAATACATCTAGCATCCATGTGAATCCTAAATTTTTAAATAAATCGGTAAGTTTTAATATGGATGATTTATACTGATAATTTTAACTGTCAGATTTTAACTTCTTTAAAACCGCTTGCCAGAAAGCAAAAGTAGAATACTTTGTATTGAATCAATTCAGTTTGGATAAAAGAGTATTTAAAAAAGTTTTATTTGAAAGTATATTTGTCTTAGTTATTGTGTAACATCTATTTTGGGTTTTAGGTTCCTGGAATTTTCTATGTGCATTAGAAAACATGATTGGCTGTTTAAGATTTTGGATGGTATTGAGCTAAGCCATTTTTAGTTACCCCTTTGTCACCTTTTAATTGTGATAAATTTTTCTCAACAAATTATTTTTTCTTATAGCCGGAGGAACCTTCAACACCTGGCACCGTGGTCAGCTCCCCCAGCATCTCTACTCCTCCAATTGTTCCTGATATACAAAAGAATCTCACTCAGGAACAACTAATAAGACAGCAGTTACTGGCAAAACAAAAACAGTTGTTAGAACTTCAGCAGAAAAAGCTGGAGCTTGAGCTAGAGCAAGCTAAGGCACAATTGGTAAGTGGAAGATTGGCTATTTTACCTATTTTAAACCTGTTTTCCAGATTACCTTAGTTATCTTTTTCATTTCTGTTTATTTTAAAATTATGATGTATTCATGAGACCACATTTTAATATTTGTATTGTAAAATTCACTTGATTATAAACTAAGTGATTTCTTCCAAATAGCTTTCTTTTTTCCTTCAATGTACATATTTATGGAGTACAGGGTGATGTTTCAACACCTGAATATAGCATGATCAAATCAGGATAATTAGCATTTCTGTCTTATCATTTCTTTGTGTTTGGAGACTTAGTACTTCTCTCTTCTAGTTCTTTATAAAACGTTAAATATTTTGCTACTAAATTGCTAATTTATGAGATAGCATTTTAGTTTTGTCTAGTGATTATATTAAGTGGATTTACTATTTCAATCCCAAGATAATAGGCTTAATGTGGTAGATTTTTTTTCTTACTCTATTGTTTCATGAACTTAGACCTTATGAACAGAAATCAGTCTAGAGAGGCTACAAAAGAAAGACCATCACAATTAAGGAGACCAGGAAAATTATGTATTCCTATGCATGATTGGCTTACTTAGCATCTGATTTTATTTGAGATTGAGGAAGCATAGGAAGGCAGATTTTTTTCAAAAAAATTTATTATATGAAAGCTTTATTTATTTATTTATTTATTTATTTATTTATTTTGTGATCTTCCATCAGCTGGTTCACTCCCCAAATGTCTTCAACAGCCAGTGCTGGGCCAGACTAAAGTCAGGAGCCGCATGGGTGGCAGGGACTCAAGTACTTGAGCTTCCATCTGCTGCCTTCCAGGTGCATTAGTAGGAAGCTGAATTGGCAGCAGGGGTAGAGACCTGATTTGATTCCAGGTATTCTGATATTGGATGTGAGTTTCTTAAGTTCAGCATAATCTGCACCACAATGCCCACTCCAGAGCAGAATTTTATAAGTTTACTAGCTGCCACTTTGGGAGGAACCAAATTTTATGACAGATTTTTAGCTGAAATGACTCCTATGCAGTTGCAGTATAGTGATTTTGTAGTATCTTTCAGTTTCATCTTTCTGGAATCCTGATTAGGCTGAGGGAAGATGTTTGTTTTCATTCTATCTAGATGGTATAAAACTCCATAGAGCTACTAAGAAGTAACAGACCTCTTGAGTATATAGAATTCTCTCCATTTTTTTTTTTTTTTTTTTTTGACAGGCAGAGTAGACAGAGAGAGAGACAGAGAGAAAGGTCTTCCTTTTGCCGTTGGTTCACCCTCCAATGGCCGCCATGCCTGGCGCGCTGCGGCCAGTGCACCGCGCTGATCCGAAGGCAGGAGCCAGGTGCTTCTCCTGGTCTCCCATGAGGTGCAGGGCCCAAGCACTTGGGCCATCCTCCACTGCCTTCCCGGGCCACAGCAGAGAGCTGGCCTGGAAGAGGGGCAACTGGGAAAGAATCTGGCGCCCCGACCGGGACTAGAACCTGGTGTGCCGGCCCCGCTAGGTGGAGGATTAGCCTATTGAGCCGTGGCGCCGGCTGTGACCTCCAATTTTTAAGAAAAAACAAAAATTACTTATTTGAAAGGCAGAGTTATAGAGGGAGAGATGGAGAGTTTCCAGAAGCCAGGAGCCTGGAACTCCATCTGGATTTCCCATGTCGGTGGTAGGGACCCAAGTACCTGGGTCATCATCTACTACTTTCTCAGACACACTGGATTGGAAGTGGAGAACCCAGGACTCGAACTAACGCTTTTATATATGTGTGTATAGGTACATATATATATATGATGCTGGTTTGCAGACAGTGGTTTAACCTGCTGCACCACAACTCTGGCCCCTGTGATCTACACAAAAACACTAGAAATATATAATATAAATGTAATATTGAGTAGGTTAATTTATTGAATAAAATATTCTTTAGTTTTTAATTTCTTGACAGTCTGCATGTTTTACATTTCAACATGAATATTTATGTTGTATTTCAGGCAGTTTCTCTTAGTGTTCAGCAGGAGACATCCAATTTAGGTCCTGGATCTGCATCAACCAAATTACATGTTTCACAAATTCCGCCTATGGCAGTCAAAGTTCCCCATCAGGTTCCTGTGCAACCTGAGAAAAGCCGTCCAGGTCCATCCCAAATTCAGGATTTGAAAGGCACTAACCGGGATCCCCGCCTTAACAGGATGAGCCAACATTCCTCTCATGGGAAAGATCAAAGTCACAGGAAAGAATTTCTAATGAACACATTGAACCAGTCTGATATTAAGACAAGTAAAACTGTATCCTTGGAGAAAAACTCATCCAAGCAAGAAAAAAGTAAATCAGGTGAAAAAATAACAAAGAAAGAACTTGACCAATTAGATTCTAAATCCAAATCTAAATCTAAATCACCATCACCTTTGAAAAACAAATTCTCACATACAAAAGACTTGAAAAATCAAGAATCTGAAAGTGTAAGGTTGTCTGATATGAACAAGAGAGATCCAAGATTAAAAAAACATCTTCAGGATAAGACTGATGGCAAAGATGATGATGGAAAAGATAAGAGAAAAACTGCAGAAAAAAAGGATAAAGATGAGCACACAAAATCGTCTGAACACAGGCTGGTTGGAAGTAGAAATAAAATCATAAATGGTATTGTACAAAAACAGGATGCAATAACAGATGAATCGGAAAAACAGGGGACAAAACCAGGGAGATCTAGTACTAGAAAGCGATCAAGGTCAAGATCCCCTAAATCTCGGTCACCAATTATACATTCACCAAAGAGAAGAGATAGACGGTCACCCAAACGAAGGCAAAGGAGTATGTCTCCAACTTCAACACCTAAAGCTGGAAAAATTCGCCAATCAGGAGTTAAACAGTCACATATGGAAGAGTTTACGCCACCTTCCAGGGAAGAAAGAAATGCTAAGAGAAGTACCAAACAGGATGTTCGTGATCCGAGGCGGATGAAAAAGACTGAAGAAGAACGACCACAAGAAAATGTAAATCAGCATTCTACAAAGTCAGGCGCTGAACCAAAAGAGAATATAGAAAATTGGCAAAGTTCCAAGTCTACCAAAAGATGGAAATCTGGTTGGGAAGAAAATAAAAGGTATGATAACATTTTAAGTCAAGTAGAATAATGAATACATTTTAAAAGTTTGCATTAATTTACGAATTGGAAATTATTGGGTATTGTGATAGTGCTTTATTTTTGGATCTAAACAACCCTATGAGATAAATAGCATTAATATTCTTATTTTACAGAAAATGAAATGTAGAAAGGTTAATCTACGAATACATGCATCAATCACAAATATGATGTCCTGACATCATATCTTGTGCTCTTACTTATTTAATTAGTTCATAATAATTTCATAGTTACGTATATCCATTTTAGTCAGATTCTTTGAAAAGCATCCCTAAAGGTGGTCCTGAATATATATTTTTAAATATATTGATGTAACATTTTGCTTTTTGTAATTTCAGCTTGCAACAGGGTGATGAACATAGTAAATCTCCTCATCTAAGGCATAGGGAGAGCTGGTCAAGCACTAAAGGGATCTTGTCACCTCGAGCCCCAAAGCAACAGCATCGATTAAGTGTAGATGCTAATCTTCAGATTCCTAAAGAGTTAACTCTTGCAAGCAAAAGAGAGTTACTTCAAAAGGTATTTACCGTGATTAATACCTTGTCATTATTCTCTAATTTTTGTGAGTCCTCTTTATATTTAAAATACTTAATTTCCTTTTATCACCTCTGTGCAGACGAGTGAACGTTTAGCATCGGGTGAAATTACTCAGGATGAGTTCCTTGTTGTTGTGCATCAAATTCGACAGCTATTTCAGTATCAAGAAGGTAAACATAGATGCAATGTACGGGATAGTCCTACAGAAGAAAATAAAGGTGGATTAAAAAAGAAACCTCTCTTATCTGATGCTGAATTAACCTACTATGAACATAAAGCAAAACTGAAAAGGACACAGGTTCAGCATTCATTTCCAAGACTTGATCTCTTAGATCCTGATATTTTTGACTACCCTTTGACTGATGCCTTGTTGTCTGGAATAGAATGTGAGCCATCCAAAAGTAAACATGCAAGTAGAAATAGTGGAGCACAGTTTGACAGAAAAGAACAATTTAGTGAAAGAGCAAGACGTCTTTCTCCTATATCTGGGAGTCGTACTTATGCTGAGAATCTTTCACCCCATGAGGGCCGGAGAAGACATGACGAGCAAGTCTCTGCTAAAGGTAGAAAAAGTTAAATCAGATTATGCTTATTGAATCACACAACAGTGAAGGGAAAATGAACCAGCTAAGTGGGGATGGATTTTTTTTTATGCCTGTTCAGACTACCTGTTTTTTGTTGATTTTGTTTTTCCTTCTAAGGAAAGGGAAGGGAAGGGAGCTGATGTTTATGTGAGGTCATTTGTGTGTCAGGTAGTGTTCTCATTATATGTAATTTAATCCCTAAAATTCAATGAATATATATTATTCCCATTTTATAGATAGGAAACAAAACCAAAGAGGTTAAATAACTTGCTCTGAAAGTTAATTAGTAATTAGTAAATTGACAGGATGGGAATTTTTTTAAACCCAGGTTTGTCTGACTCTACAGGGCATCTTCTTATCTAGTACTTGATCCGGTCTTTCTGCCCCCCTCCCTCTAGTATAGTGAGCTGTACTTATCTTTGGGTAAACATTTACATGAATATTGAAAGATTTTAAGACAATTTGATATAAATTCAAGTTGAGTAAAAGCATATTTTCTTTTTAAAAGGTGTACGAGAAGAGCAGAGATCTCCATTCAATGATCGTTTTCCACTTAAGCGACCTAGATATGAAGATTCAGATAAACCGTTTGTAGATAGCCCAGCATCAAGATTTGCGGGCCTTGATACAAATCAGCGACTTACGGCCTTGGCTGAAGACAGACCATTATTTGACGGACCTAGTAGGCCATCGGTAACCAGAGATGGTCCAACCAAGATGATTTTTGAAGGACCTAATAAATTAAGCCCTAGAATTGATGGACCTCCTACACCAGGTTCTCTTCGGTTTGATGGGTCACCAGGACAAATGGGGGGAGGAGGCCCTTTGAGATTTGAAGGTCCACAAGGTCAGCTAGGAGGTGGATGTCCTTTGAGATTTGAAGGTCCTCCAGGACCAGTAGGGGCACCTCTGAGGTTTGAGGGGCCAATTGGTCAAGCAGGAGGTGGTGGTTTTAGGTTTGAAGGTTCGCCTGGTCTGAGATTTGAGGGATCCGCAGGTGGTTTGCGATTTGAAGGACCAGGAGGCCAGCCTGTGGGTGCTCTCAGATTTGAGGGGCATCGTGGTCAACCTGTGGGAGGAATAAGGTTTGAGGGACCTCATGGTCAGCCTGTGGGTGGGCTTAGATTTGATAGTCCCCGAGGTCAGCCTGTAGGTGGACTTAGGTTTGAGGGGGGTCATGGTCCAGCTGGGGCTGCCATCAGGTTTGATGGACCTCATGGTCAGCCAGGAGGTGGGATCAGATTTGAGGGCCCTTTGCTACAGCAAGGAGTTGGATTGAGGTTTGAGGGCCCCCATGGTCAGTCAGTGGGTGGTCTGAGATTTGAAGGACAACATAATCAACTTGGTGGGAACCTTAGGTTTGAGGGTCCACATGGTCAACCAGGGGTTGGGATCAGGTTTGAAGGTCCTTTAGTTCAACAAGGAGGTGGAATGAGGTTTGAGGGTCCTTCTGTACCAGGAGGTGGCCTGAGAATTGAAGGTCCTTTGGGTCAAGGTGGTCCAAGATTTGAAGGTTGTCATGCTTTAAGGTATGATGGACAGCCAGGTCAGCCATCACTCTTGCCACGAATTGATGGATTACATGGTCAGCCGGGTCCTAGGTTTGAAAGAACTCCTGGTCAGCCAGGCCCACAGAGGTTTGATGGACCACCTGGACAGCAGATACAACCAAGATTTGATGGTGTACCTCCAAGATTTGATGGTCCACAACACCAGCAGGCATCAAGGTTTGATATTCCTCTTGGTCTTCAAGGCGCACGATTTGACAATCATCCTTCACAAAGGCTTGAATCAGTGTCTTTCAATCAGACTGGTCCGTATAATGATCCACCGGGCAGTGCTTTTAATGCTCCATCCCAAGGACTGCAGTTCCAGAGACATGAACAAATATTTGATTCACCTCAAGGACCAAATTTTAATGGACCACATGGCCCTGGAAACCAGAATTTCTCAAATCCCCTTAACAGACCTGGACACTATTTTGATGAAAAGAATCTTCAGAGTTCTCAGTTTGGAAACTTTGGCAATTTACCTGGCCCAATAACAGTAGGAAATATTCAGGCCTCTCAGCAGGTAAGCTTGTTGTAGTTACTCTGAAATTATATGATGTGCAGATAAGTTACCTTTTTTAATATTTCTGTTATTTGAGGTAGGTATTCAAGAGATACCTTATAGTACACATTGAAAGGGAGTTTTTAATATATTCCAGAACCTCACATACTAGGGAAGTGAGATGAGAGTTTTCTGAGGATGAAATTTACAGTTTAAAATTGCTTTTAGCTTTTCCAGGATCTAGAGAAACATTGTACAATCTTTATTTCTGTGACACACACATATTCTTTTTGTTTGTTTATTTTTGTTGTGTTTTATGACTGAGGTACTATATAACTATGGATGTTTCATAGACCTCTGCTGCATTAGGCAACTGATAAGCCATGATTTACTTTTAACCCATTAGTTCCAAGTTTTCAATTCTGCCTATATTTCAACTACTTCAACATAATATTTATTTCAAAGTTATGATGAGTGCCATATTTGCTCCATTTAAGTTTTTGTAGTTACCCACTTAGGATGGTGGTACATAGTGGGTTAAAATAACCATACAGCTGATTTCTTAGACTGTCCTTTGACCAAGAATTTCCTTAGCCTGAGTTAATTAGGAAAATCAGATTATCTACAATTCATTTTTAGTCCTTTCTTCCTACTTTCCACCATTTTTCCAGCCACTTCAGTTAAATACAATTGTTTGATATTAATGTCAACACAGCATTAGACTTCTATCCAATGGTTTAAACAAATAATTGGGCTGCGTACTTAAAAGTTACGTTATTTTTTGGCCTTGCAAGAAATAATAGGATTTTTTTTAAAGATTTATTTATTTGAGAGGTAGAGTTACAGAGAGAGAGGGGTCTTAACATTTGCTGGTTCACTCCCCAGTTGGCCATTCCAGAGCTGTGCCTATCCAAAGCCAGGAGCCAGGAGTTTCTTCCAGGTCTCCCACATGGGTGCAGGGGCCCAAGAATTTGGGCCATCTGCTGCTGCTTTCCCAGGCCATAGCAGAAAGCTGAATTGGAAGTGGAGCAGCCGGGACTAGAACTGCTGCCTAAATGGGATGCCAGCACTGCAGGCAGCAGCTTTACCTATTATGCCACAGTGCCAGCCCCTAGTTGTTTTTTTTTTTTTTTTTTTTTTTAAGTATTTGAAAGGCAGAGAGAGAGCCCAAGAGCGAGAGCAAGAGTACTCCCTCTGTTCATTTATTCCCCAAATGCTTGGAAAAAGCTAGAGCTGGGCTTAGACTGAAGCCAAGGGTTATGCCAAACCAGGCTCAAGGAACTCTATTCTTGTCTCCCAGTGGTTGGTAGGAAACCCAAGTACCTGGGCCATCATGAGTTGCCTTCCAGGCACTTTAGCAGTCTGAATTGGAAGTGCAGAATTGCCCAGACTCAAACTGGCACTCTGATGGGAGGTAAAGGTATCCCATTTGGCAGTTTAACCTGCTGTGCCATAAGGCCTGCCTTGTAATTGTTACTGACAGATAACTCTGGAGTGGAATTTGATGTATTTAGTCCTGTTCCTGCATTACACAGAGTTGATGGGGTTTTTATTAGGAATATACACCATTGAAAATTCACATGGATGTAAATGAAAAGGCTTGCTTATAAATGGACATTTATTTACATAGCAGCTTTCCTTTAGGAAACAGATACCATATTAAATGCCAGTGCAGTTTTTATTTTTTAACATTCTCTTTGACATCTTTTACAATTTTGTTCTCTATTTATAATCATATCCAAAGATAATTAAGGCCAAGCAGGATGGTCATCTGGAGTTCAGATTGCTAATCAGCAGGTTTTTAACATTGGTGGAAAGAGGTCAAAGGTCAGAAGTTTTGGCTAACTAGCTGTCATGATTGTGTGCAGGTCACATTGCTGAGTGTCAGTTCTTCAGTTTTAACTTAGGGGAAGGCACTAGCAAGGAAAGGGACTTGTAAGGTCACATTACTAGTTTGTGACTATCTTATGTTTACATGATATATTAAACTTTTCAAAGAAGTTTGATCCCTTTCTCAGTTCATTGTAACTCTGGAACTAATAGGCAGTATTGTTCCTTTTTGTGAAAGTCCTATAAGTGAAGTGAACCAGTCAAGTTATCTTTTTTAAGTCTTTATTATTGCAGAAGTCAGGCCTAATGGCATTTGTGGGTATTTTTATGAGGTTAGAATGTTAAAGTTTTATTTAAAATATATAAAGGATAGTCTTAAAATAAATTTTATTTTAAAGGTTCTGACTGGTGTTGGTCAGCCAGTAGCATTTGGTCAAGGACAACAATTTTTACCAGTTCATCCACAAAATCCTGGAGCATTTGTTCAGAATCCCTCAGGTAATGTATTTTATGAACATTACATTGTTCAAAAGACAACTGTTGTTTTTGTTGCATAGCTAACTTTGTTAGTTTTATAAAATATTAATTTGAAAGGGCATATTCAGTTTAGATAAATTTAGTCTGGCTGAAAATGGTTTTGTTCTTTTCCAGAGCTTTACATTGTTGATTATAATCATACCCTGTACACAGGGTATGGTTAACTAGGACTTGTAGATCATAAAAAGAGGGAAGGAACTTCATTGGGTGGAAGCTGCGTGATGAGGACTTGGTGTGACATTTGTATTGATAGAACAAAATAAATGATAAATGTCAGAAATCTCAATTATTTGATATTTTGAGTTTTTCTATGTGTGCTATCGTCCAGTAAACATTTATTAAGTGATTACTGGGGCACTGCCTTATAAAATTGATTAATTTATCTGTCTTCATGGGCACTCAAATAGAAAAAAACCCCAAAAACCTGATTTTTCTGCCAAGTCCTCTAATATGCACCTTGTTACCATGAGATGAGAAATAACTATTACTAGATATGGGGACTTAAAAATGATTTTTAGTTTTAATATGTGTTAAATGGGAAGTGTATAAATTATGAAAATGTCATATAACTGCAAAGCTAACTAACTAATTGAGAACTAGCCCAACCAAATAGTAATACTTTATTTATTAATTTACTTTTTTAAAGATTTATTTATTTGCTTGAAAGGCAGAGTTACAGAGAGGGAGTGAGAAGGAGAGGGAGGGGTCTTCCATCCGCTGGTTCACTCCCAGGTGGCAGCAGTGGCCGGCTTCACTGATCCGAAGCCAGGAGCTTTTTCTGGGTTTCCCATGTGGGTACAGGGGTCCAAGCACTTGGGCCATCTTAACACTGCTTTCCCAGGCCATAGCAGAGGGTTGGATTGGAAGTGGAACAGCCAGGACTTGAACCAGCACGCATATGGGATGCTGGGACTGCAAGTGGTAGCTTTACCTGCTTCTTCACAGCTCCGGCCCCTATTTGTTACGTTTAAAGATTTATTGATTTGTTTGGAAATCAGAGTTAAAGGGGGAGACACAGAGAGAGATTTTCCATAGACTAGTTCATTCCCCGGATGGCCTCAACAGCCAGGGCTGGACCAGGCCAAAGTGAGGAACCAGGAGCCAGGAGCTTCATCCAGGTCTCCCATGTGGATGACTGACTGGGGCCCAAGTATTTGGGCCATCTTTTGCTGTTTTTCCCATGACATTAGCAGGGAGCTGGATCAGAAGTGTAGCAGCTGGAACTCGAACCTGTACCCATATGTGATGCCAACGTTGCAGGTGGCGGCTTCATCCACCATGCTACAAAGCCAGTCCCTGATACTTGCTGTAATTTCTGAAACATTAAAAAAACCCATTTTCAGAAACATGTATTAGTGTAGCATTACATTATTATGCACAAATTTAGAGAGTTTTCCAAAACTTCTGAAGTAGGGAAGTCCTAGCCATAATCTTTTTCATGGATTAGTTCTTAAATTGTTTCGGCATGAAAAATGTAACAAACTTGAAAGCTTTTTGTCTTTAAAAGTGGGTGGAATCTAGGCTTAACTTATTTTTTATGTTTTTGTTTGTAATGAAAGAATCAATGGGATAGTACATGCAAAATGCTCTAATTTGTAAAGTGCTACATTGATGTGTTTTTGTTTAGAAACCAACCATTTTTTCTTGTTGAGTAGAGGATTTGTTCTGTTGGGATTCTTGGCATGAGATAATGTGCAAAAATGACAGATTTCCTTTTTGCTTTTACAACCTTGAGTTATGTGTATATGGTAGGCTTAGCAGTGTCACAAAGGTAATCACATTTTATTACCCTGGGTTGTTGTCTTCAAGCTTTACTTATTCTTAAAAGAAGTATGAATAGTCTTTAGTGTGCTTTTCCTAACTTTAAAAAAAGAAAAGATTTAGTTTATTTGAGAGACGGAATTACAGAGAGAGGTAGAGACAGAGAGAGTCTTCCATTCGCTGGTTCACTCTCCAAATGGCCCCAATGGCTGGAGCTGAGCCAATCTGAAGCCAGGAGCTTCTTCCGGGTCTCTTACATGGATGCAGGGGCCCAAGCACTTGGACATCCTCCACTGTTTTCCCAGGCACATCAGCAGGGAGCTGAATCGGAAGTGGAGCAGCCAGGATTCGAACGGTGCCCGTGTGGGATGCCAGTGATGCAGGCTGGGATTTTAACCCACTGCACCACAGCACCAGCCCCTCCTAACTTCTTCCAAGGTTCCTTGATCATTTGTTTTTTCTTTTTAACTTAACAAATATTATATATAATAACAAACACCTCAGTCATTAACAACCTTAGGAAGGAACTAATCTTATAGGAAAGTGGGGCAAAAATAAATTACTTAATCATGTCACACAACTAAAATGGAAATTTGTAGCTAGAATCTCAGGAGTCCTCTTCCATACTCTTTTTTTTTTTTTTTTTTTTTTTTTTTTTTTTGACAGGCAGAGTGGATAGTGAGAGAGAGAGAGACAGAGAGGTCTTCCTTTTGCCGTTGGTTCACCCTCCAAAGGCTGCCACGATCTGCACCGCGCTGATCCAAAGGCAGGAGCCAGGTGCTTCTCCTGGTCTCCCATGGGGTGCAGGGCCCAAGGACTTGGGCCATCCTCTACTGCACTCCCTGGCCACAGCAGAGAGCTGGCCTGGAAGAGGGGCAGCCGGGACAGAATCTGGCGCCCCAACCGGGACTAGAACCCGGTGTGCCGGCGCCGCCAGGCGAAGGATTAGCCTAGTGAGCCGCGGCGCCGGCCCTCTTCCATACTCTTGATTATTAAACTTGGCTGCTTCTAGACATGAGAATAGCTAATAATTTTGATAGAATGTAATTGTTAAACCATTGTGCAAAACGCTGTTACAGTTTATTGAATGTTGGGGTTGTGTTATTTATTGATACATTAATTTGACCAGACATTAATTAACCTACCATGTCTAAGGCACTGTGGAGAATATACATTAGTTAAGGGTAAGGATTATGTATACTGTGCATATAAATTGAATTTCTGTCATTAAGAAGAATTTTTAGAGGTTTAGAACTTTTTTTTCTGGAGGTGCATGAGAGGCATAATAGTGTGATATATGTTAAAAGATTGTTTTCATAATTCAGTTAAAGAATCATGGTTATTAGACTAGTGCTTGGTAAAAATAGGAAATTGGATTGATTCTTTACCAGTAGTTTAAGGAAAATAATGAAAAGATTGTTAACTTGTCTCATTTTTGCAAATTCCTGAATCTTCAGTAACCCAACATCTGTTTGGCAGTAGCCTGAGCTGCTTTGCTTTGCAAGGGCAGAATTTAGCAAAGGTCATAGAGGCAGGTACACTCTAAGTTTCCTGGCTCATCTTGCTCAATTCTTTTGGATAGTCATATCAGGGGTCAGTGGAGTCAGGTATATTTCCATTTTAGCTTTGGTTTGCTTTTCTCCCCTAGAAATCAATGCTAAGAGTAGATATATTTTTGGCTGGCACTGCGGCTCACTTGGCTAATCCTCCGCCTGTGGCACCGGCACCCCGGGTTCTAGTCCTGGTTGCTCCTCTTCCAGTCTAGTTCTCTGCTGTGGCCCGGGAAGGCAGTGGAGGATGGCCCAAGTGCTTGGGCCCTGCACACCCGAATGGGAGACCAGGAGGAAACACCTGGCTCCTGGCTTTGGATCAGCGCAGCACGATGGTCGTGGCAGCCATTTTGGGGGTGAACCAATGGAAGGAAGACCTTTCTCTCTAACTCTGCCTGTCAAAAAAAAAAAAAAAAAAAAAAAGATATATTTTTGACCTATACAAAATGACTTTTTCCAGTGTGATTAGAAGATGAGAAACAGATAATTAGGTAGAAAGTTGGGTGTGGATTGATTCATAGAAAGGAACTTGAGGCTTTCTGTCTTGTATCCTGCTTTCCTTCCATATTTTTTTTTTTTTAAGGTTTCTATGTATTTTCAAAGCAGAGTTACAGAGAAAGAGGGAGAGGGAGAGAGAGAGAGACAGATCTTTCATCCATTGGTTCAATCCCTAAATGGCTGCAACATCTGGGCCTGGATCAAGCCAAAGCAGGAGCCTAGAACTCCATCCAGGTCTCTCACATTTGTGGCACGGGCCCAAACACTGGCCATTTTCCACTGCCTTTCCAGGCACATTATCAAGGAGTTAGATAAGAAATGGAGCACTACAGACTTAAACCAGTGCTCATTTGGGATGCTGGCATCACAGGTGGTGGCTTAACCTGCTGTGCCACAGTGTTGGTGCCTACCCTTCTTTGTCATGAATATAGTTAGATAAAAGTGGACAATACTGGTTTTTTAGATAATGTATATGTGAAGTTTCGCTGTTTTTTGTTGTTTTCTTTGGTATTCTTGGATGTATTTTCAGTGGTGAAATCTTCTGACCTAACTGAACAGTTAATTTGAGGAACTTTTGCAGTAATTAAACTCATTATTAATAAGAGTTTGGCATTTATTGTTGGTGAGAGACTATGAAAAATGCATAGTATAATTTGATCTTTAAGATATTTAACTTTAAGGATTTTTTTTTAAAGGAGCTCTTCCTAAGGCATATCCTGATAATCATCTCAGTCAGGTGGATGTAAATGAATTATTTTCAAAACTGCTAAAAACAGGAATTCTCAAATTGTCCCAGCCTGACTCAGCTACAACACGTAAGTATGGTTTTATACTTCCATGTACACAAAGCTTCATTTAGTTATGGAATTGTATGATGTGATACAGTAAGTTGTGATACTGATACTTTCTGTAATATTTGAATTCTTAGGTATACCTTTTATTTTTTGAAAATTAATACAATAGTTCATTATGAAGGTCTTCCAAAATTTTCAAAGATTAAACTGTTACCTATATAGTATACATATATTTGTTTATGTATATATATTTTATAAATATTTGTTTCAATTAACTGACATTCCTGAAAATATTATGTGCAGATTTTATTATGTGCAGATAGTTTGCTATTTACTCTGTTAATTTAGTATTTGCAAATAAATTGAATGCTGGTTCAATAAGGTTTCATGATGATTGACTTTTGAGATCAGACATAACAAAATAAAGGATGTGTTAGGTTTCTTGGCTAGTAAACATCAGATCAGAAGCAGTGAATAGACTAGGTGGGTTTCTCTGTATGCTTATAACACTAAAGTGTTCCTTTATAAACAATGCATGAAGAAAGGTATTAAGAAATTTGTATGTGTTTTCTCAACTGAAGAAGTAAATGAAGTGGCTGCTCAGCCTCCCCCTGAAGAGGAGGAAGATCAAAATGAAGATCAAGATGTTCCAGATCTCACTAATTTTACTATTGAAGAGTTGAAACAGTATGTAATTTTCATTAAGATAAAATGGACAGTTATTATTTGTAATGCTATTTCATTTTGTTCCTTTTACTGTTCTAAAACTTAGGAAGCCTATATTTTTAATATTTTATATGTTTATGATAAACTATCCATATCATAATATTTAGGAAACCTTTTTTTTTTTTTAAAGATTTATTTATGTATTTATTTGAAAGGCCAAGTGACAGCGAGAGATAAGGGGATCTTTCATCTGCTGGTTCCCTTCCCAAATGGTTGCAACAGTCTGATCTGGGTCCAGCTAAGGCTAGGAGCCTGTAGTCCATTCTGGTCTCCCATGTAGGTGACAGGGGCCCAAGAACTTGGGCCATTTTTTTTTCCTGCCTTCCCTGAGCACATAATTAGCAGGAATCTGGATGAGCAGTGGAATAGGTATGACAAAATAGGTACTCTAGTATGTAATGCCAAGAGTTGTAAGCCGTGGTGAGCCACAATGCTGGCATTAGGAAACCACTTTTAAATTCCTTTTAAAAACAGGCCTTCTGCACAAGTACTTAGGCCAAAAGGCTACCTCAACATTTTCATTTTTATCTCTGATGCAGAATATAGAAGAAGTTTAAATACTAGGTATTGATAATTATCTCTTTTAATCCTTTCTCTCTAATCTAGCATTAAAGTTTTTTTTCAAAACCTTTCATTTTCTAAGTAATGTATTTTCATTGGGAAAATTAGAAGATACAGTCAGCCTTCTGTATCTAGGTTCTGCACCTGAAGATTCAATTAGCTGTAGATCAAAAGTATTTTGGGGGAAAAAAGGCATCTTTACTCAACATGTATACTTTTTTTTTTTACCCCTATCGTTATTCCCCAAACAATAGAGTATAACAGCTACTTTTATAGCATTTATATTGCGTTAGGAGGTATTAAGTAAGTGATCTAAGAGATGATTTAAAATACATGGGAGGATGTGACAAGGTTACATGCAAATACTACACCATTCTATTCAATTTTTTTAATTTATTTTTCCTCCCAAAGAAACCTTTTATTTAAGGCATACAGACTTTATACTACATCATTTTAAAGATTTATTTATTTATTTGAAAGGGAGAGCCAGAGAGAGAGAGAGATCTTTTGTCCTGTATAGTTTATTCCCCAAGTGGCCAGGGCTGGGTCAGGTGAAAGCCAAGAGCCTGGAACTCCATCTGGGTCTCCCATGTTGGTGGCAGAGTCCCAAGCTCCTGGAACATCTGCTGCTTTCCCAGGTTTACTAACAGGGAAGCAGATCAGAAGTTTTAGCTGTTTTACTGTCTTTATTTAGCAGTAATACTGTAACTACCTATTTGTTTGTTGGAATGCAGAGTACCAGTGTTTGTACTTGGCTTTATTCAACTGTGTGTTATTTATTTATTCTTCAGGGAGTTAAGAACTGCCCTGCTTGCTCATTCATTTGGTTTGTTTACATATTCCAAAATAGGGAGCCCAGAATTTTAAAAATTAACTATTGTTGGCCACAGTTTACTGTTGGTCTTCTAATCTTTTTTTTTTAGTTATCTATACTTACCTTATTTCTTTGATGCCTTTTTTGTTTGTTTGTTTTTAAGATCAGAAGGGAGCAGTTGAATCCAAAGATCTAGAAAAGTGAAATCTTAACTATTCTGCTGTGTCCACCTTGATTCTGACTACAGGCTAAGGATAGGCCAGGTGTTTGTTAACCTTGTCACTAGTACAGGGTCATTGCATTTTTAGGTCAAAGGAAATAAGTAAGCCACATTTATCAATATAGAAGATATGTTTTTTTCTAAAATTTACTAGTTTTAAAATTCACCAAAGTTAAAGAGGATCAGTGTTACTATTAGAGAATAATGTTTATTTTTGGGTACTGTAGCCACTCAGCAGTTGGCTTCACTGTTATATTTGTAGTTGTTTATTAAAAGCCATTAAATCATGTTATCAAAACCCAAGATTTTGTTTTCTTCAAAATAGACGTTATGACAGTGTTATAAATCGGCTGTACACTGGTATTCAGTGTTATTCTTGTGGAATGAGGTTTACAACATCACAGACAGATGTATATGCAGATCACCTGGACTGGCATTACCGGCAAAATAGAACTGAGAAGGATGTGAGCAGAAAAGTCACTCATAGACGTTGGTACTACAGTTTAACAGTAAGTAATCTATTTGCCTTTGAACTGTCTTTTAAGGCTTAAATTATGTCATTCTAAAAGTATAAGTGTAAATAATTGCTAGGAGCTAATTTAAGCTTTCTGAATAAAATTTTACCTCTAGGGTATCATTTTTTAAATAAAGGAATTTTGAAGAGTATTTGATTTTCATTGAAACTAGAAGTACACAAGCTTTTTCTTTTCTTTTTTTAAAAAGATATATTTATTTATTTGAAAGAGTTACAGAGAGAAAGGGAGAGAGAAATCTTCCATCTGCTGGTTCAATCCCCAGTGGCTGCATGGAGCTGGACTGGGCCAGGCCAAAGCCAGGAGCTTCTTCCCAGTCTCCCACATGGGTGGCAGGGACCCAAGCACTTGGGCCATCTTAGGCTGCTTTTTCCAGGCCATTAGCAGGGAACTGGATTGGAAGTGGAGCAACTGGGACAAGAGCCAGTGCCCATATGGGATGCTGTTGCAGGTGGTAGCTTTAAAGACTTGCCAGCCACAATAATGGCCCCACACAAACTCTTTCTAAAAGTTATGAAATTCCAAGGCTCTGTGACTGATTATTATTATAGAAAATTGTACATGATATTTCTCTTAAATTAGTAGTTATAACTGGAGTTAATGGAAAATTAGTATCTTAATTGTTCATTAGTTGCTAAATGTTGTCTATTATTCTGTTAGTTATGGGGCTGAAAGAGAAAGTCCAGTTTTAAATAATCACTTTTGGAGCATATCCTACCAGAATGCACCCTTACCTATAAAAAGCATTATATTGAAGCTGTGCTGTAAAATTTACAAATGAAAACATTTAAAAACATGAATTCTTTTTAAGGACTGGATAGAATTTGAGGAAATAGCTGATCTAGAAGAACGTGCAAAGAGCCAGTTTTTTGAAAAAGTCCATGAAGAGGTTGTGCTCAAAACTCAGGAGGCTGCTAAAGAAAAGGAATTTCAAAGTGTACCTGCTGGACCAGCTGGAGCAGTTGAGGTTAGAGAAGAATGTTTACATTTTCTCCCTTTGGGTGTGTCTTTCACTTTTTTCAATAAATAATCATAAAAACATCAGTTTATTTACATCCCTCATATTTTAAGATTTCCTTTACGCTTACTCTATTTGTAATTTAGCTTTTGAGTTTTATAACCATCGTGGTTAGATATTAGCAGTGACTAACAGCAGTGAAATGTTAACTTGAAGGTTGGCAGATTATTAAAATTTCATTAATATCTGTAGAATGCTCTTAAATTCCTCACTCAACAGAATGTTTATATATATTTACTTAATGGGATTGTGTTCTGTCATGTAAATTTTATTTTATGTGATTTTGTTTTAGAGCTGTGAAATCTGTCAAGAACAATTTGAACAATACTGGGATGAAGAAGAGGAGGAATGGCACTTAAAAAATGCTATTAGAGTAGATGGAAAGGTAATTGTGACTTTTACTCTGTAAGGAAGTAGTAAGATTGAATTTTTTTGTTGGGATAGGTCACTACTTTGAAAGGCTCATAATTGTTTCTGGTGTTTGGTCTTAAAAGGGTACTGGACTTTAGAGTCAAGAAATGTTTGAGTTGGAAAGGATCTTAGCAGTCACATACACACACATATACACATGAGATTGCATATACACACATATAAATATATATGTGATTGCATAGTAAATGATAGACCCAGGTCTGAGTCTTATGAATCTATATAACCACAATATTTTGATTCTCAATTCATATTTCATAATCAAAATTGAAAACAAACCATGTTAGGCTAGATTTTGATTTTCAGTTTGTATTTCATCATCAAAATTGTAAACAAACCATGTTAAGCTAGATACTTAAATGTATAAAACAAGTTTAGAGAATCAGTTTCTCAAACTCTTTATTCACAAGGGTGAAAATTTTATCTATTTTGGTGAACAAATGGTTTTTGTCACCTTTTCAGATTGTCTTACTAATTTAATAACAGAAATCATATCAAATAGCCATTACAAATGAATATGCATTTGAAGTTATTTTTCTTTTTCTTCAGATTTATCATCCATCATGTTATGAAGATTATCAAAATGTAAGTTGTTTACTGTGTTTATTCTCATTTACATGTCTTCAATTATTTCTTGCATCAGAGATGCTTTTAATCTTTTTAATATATTGATCCATTTTTTGTGTTTTGATGTAGCATTTAGGTTGTTCAGTAAATACTGGTGCTAGATAGGACTGATATACATGAATGGGTCATTTTCTATGAAATGCAAACAGTTTAAATTTTGAAATCAGTATCATTCCTTGTGTTCTAGGCACTTAAATCTTGATATCTTTTACTAGACTGTTAATAGACACAGAAAAATGTGAGGTAAACTGAAGATGAGAAGGCTCATGATAGGATAGGTTTCTATAGCTATGGTTTATTTTTTTAATATACTCTATCCAGGAATGAATTTTAAATGAAAATGACCACATGCATGCAATCTGAAAGACACCAATCTCGGCCTTTAAATTCACACATGAAGATGTATTTAAAGGTTGTGGTTTCTTAGGATGTTTTGGTGGTCTGTAGGCATTTAAAAAAATCCTCAGTAGAAGTAAGGCATTTGGCCTGGTGGTCAAGATACCCACATCCTGCACTGGAGTTGCCTGGGTTCCATTCCTGAATCTGGCTTTTGGTTCCTGCTTTCTACCAGTGAAGAGGAGGCAGGAAGCATTAGCTCCATTGATTGGGTTCCTGCAGCCCACATGGGGAGACTGGGAATGCATTCCTGGCTCTTGGCTCCAACCCCAACCCAGCCCTGGTCATCTAGCCTAGGCCATGTAGGGATTTGGAAATGTACCAATGAATGGAGCTCTCTGTCATTGTGCCTGTCTCTAAAGTCACAAAAACCCTAGGGTTACCATCTACGTAGGGATTATAGAAGTATGTCTAATCATGGCGTGTATCTGTCCTTAACTCATTGCTGAGTATGGCTGCCTTTATGGCAAGTTTTGTGGGAGAGCAGGTATTTCAATTGCATCTGGTTTTTATGTTCTTTGCCTTTACAAGGATCCTATAGCTTGTCATTTAATGTGATTTTTAACTTTCATTAGTACTAATAGGGTTTTTCATTTTGTAGACATCTTCATTTGATTGTACACCATCTCCCAGCAAGACACCAGTTGAAAACCCATTGAACATTATGTTGAACATTGTCAAAAACGAGTTGCAGGAACCCTGTGAAAGTCCCAAAGTTAAGGAAGAACAAATTGATACCCCACCAGCTTGTACAGAGGAAAGCATAGCAACACCCACTGAAATTAAAACAGAAAATGATACAGTCGAGTCCGTTTAAATAAAATGAGAAAGGTATGTTTTTCTTTTTTAAAAAAAAAAGCTGCTGTTGGATCTAGAAGGTGAAGAATTTTTTTATGTATATATAGACATAAATCTATATAAATTGTCTAGCTGAGGCAGGGCCTTCAGCTATCATTTGGTTAATAAATACATTTTAGTATTTGCATTTCCTACTGCCTGCACAGTTTCAGGTGCTTGTTGTGTGAAAGTTCTGTAGATGTGTGCAAATTTAACAAAATGAAATTGTATGTGTAAAAATGTACGATTTTCACTTGTGAAACTGTAAATTATAAATAAAAAATATTTTTGCTATTCATGGAGTGTAATATTTATGCACACCATCAAATAAAGACAGTGTTTCTGTACTTTTTATTGGGTGAAAATGGAATTGAACAGCAACCTCAACATAAGATTCTTTTCTAAGTAGCTTCCCATGATTAAAGCAGCAAAGTCTGAAGTTTTATCTTTCAAAAGGGGGTTGTGAGAGAGCACTGAAGGACTTTGCTCACAGAAAAGCCAGATTTGAAAATTTTAAAAAACCAGAGCATATTTGTATATATACATACCTGTATATATATATCTCCAGCTTAGAGAACCATCCAGATGTCCATTTTTGGAGATATCTAATGAAGCAACTTTTATTCTTGAACATGGACACTGATGTCATCAAATGATTAACATATATTTAAGTACTAAAGGTGATTTTTTTTTAAAAGATGTTTTTCAAATTGTCAAACGATTTAATGCAGATGAACATATTTCTATTTTAAGTTACAGGAAAATCTGTAAGAGCATTCATTTCAAACCTGGTTAATTTTTTCCTTTGTTGGTTTTGACTGAAGTAGATGGATACCATGAGATGTTAATATTCATACATGTAATAAATAGAATGATGAAGAAACTTCCTGCTTGTATTTCTTTATTTTTGAGTGGATTTAGAATGTGACATTTTCTTATGTTTTCCTTTTGTATCTGTTCTTTAAAACGTGACTGCGGTACCTGCCAGGCAGATTATTGGCAGGTACTAAGAGACTTTCTATATGTATTTTTCTATTGCACAACCAAACATGGTAGATGGTATTCCTAACTTTACAGATGACACATACTTAGAAAGTTATTTAAAACTGGCTTCTCATTTTATTCCACATGATTTCTGCAATTAAGAAATCCCAAATAAATGCTATGATAGAAATAGACATACCTAACTATCTGGAGATAGGTTAAGGAAGATTTCACAGAGGTATAATCTTTGAGGCTTGGAGGATAATGAGGGGTGGAATCTACATTAACAGGAAGAGTATCTTTGGAAGATAAACAGCAAAGTTGATTTTATATAGCTAAAATCCAGTAATTTTGAATAGAAGATTATGAAGAGCCCTTGTGGTTTGTATCATGCTGATAAACACATTAGCCACTTGACATTTTACATAAGTGACATCCTGTTGCACCTAAGAGGTTTTTGTTTTTTGAAAGAATCAGTAAAATTAAATTTTAGAGATGATCACATTCTGCAGAGAAGCCTATTGGATTTGATTTTAAGCACATTATGTAATAGCTGAACTTACAGATATACATGATCACTGCTATGATAGAATTGTTGGTATCTGTGAACCCAAAAATATAGGTATGAACAAAAATGTTCAAAAGGATGGCTACATTTAAACATACAAGTGTAACAAGAGTTATGCACATAGAGGGAGGAGGGTCTAGGACAGGTCCCTGGGAACAAAGACTGGTGGATAGGGAGGTAAGAAAGAAGTGAATGGACAAACTGGTAAAACAATTTTCAAGGGATGGCTAGTCAACAAAATACAGTAAGATTAGAACAGAGAAATATTCTAAGAACAGCTGAATATGGGTACCAAAAATAGGTGCAATGGGTAATGAGGATGGAGATAACAAAAGAGCAAGAATTACAAATTTATGAAATTTATCTGTAGAGATTAAATTGTAGTTAGAATAAAAACAACTAGAGACATTAGCATGTCTATGAAGTTTTTCAAAAAATAAGAAATTTTATTAAAAGATGTTTTTGGTGCCAAAATCTTTGAAGTCTGTTTTTTTCATAAAACATATTTTCATGAACTCTGAAGACCTCTGTGTGGGTGGATTTCAAAAATTTTGTCACCAAAATTAACTTTTAATTTCATTTTCCACAAAATTTTTGAAGTACTTACTCCAGTATGTTAAAAGGAGTTCAGAAGATAAAATTGGGTGGACAGAAGTGACTGATAACAATGGCCTCAGGCTGGAATGAGATGGTATTAATAGCACAAGAAGGATTAGCTTTGGAATGACAGACACAGTACATTGCCTGGGGTGATCACTATTAACAGGTAGGAGTTCAGCTCCTACTTTCTCTTTGAGGTAGGAGGTCAGATGTAGTGATCTGAATATGCCCCAAATTTGGCTGTGCATTAGAATGTTAAGAGATTGTTCATCTCTGAAGAGTGCCATTTATTCTCATTCTAGGGCACTTCTAACATGGAGAGCTGTCAAAAATTCATGGGAAATATATATCATAAGGAAATTGGCTTTCAAAATATTTTTGCACTAAAACTAACCTTTTAATTCCATTTTTCTGTGAATTTTCTGAAGTATTTAAGATGCTACAGAGTTGATCTGGTAACTAATTCAGAAATCAACACCAGATTTTAGCCCCCAAAAATGTAAAAGTAATATTCAATATATAGCTCTGGAAGCTAGAGCTAGTAATCTGCACTGGAGGTGCGGCAAGGGAGGCTGAAGGAAACCCCAGGGAAGATGGAATGTTGTCTTTTGAATTAAGAGTTGGAGTTTGTGAGTACAAATAATAGTAATACTGTTTTTTTTTTTAATTCAGACATTTCATTATAACTGTTGCCATGGTTTAATTTTAGTGAAGTGTTATTCTCATATTTAAAACTTTCAACTTTGATGCCTGGAAAGTAATCATTTACAACTAAAAATAAGTTTTGGGGAAACAAATTACGCAGTGAAAATTAAAAACTCATCTAAGAGCCTAATCCAAAATACAGGATTCTAAATTCTCTTTGTTTTCCAGTTGGCTGGCCTTTTGCATCAAGTAAGTGTCCTGGTAGAGGTATATAAAAAATATTCAGGAAGATCTATGGAGAGATCTAACCTTGCCTATAAATGCAAAGATACAGCTGACTAAAAGGTAAACTGGA
The DNA here is from genome assembly GCF_964237555.1 of Oryctolagus cuniculus. Classification (NCBI taxonomy): domain Eukaryota; kingdom Metazoa; phylum Chordata; class Mammalia; order Lagomorpha; family Leporidae; genus Oryctolagus; species Oryctolagus cuniculus. Next base: position 74,190,518 of record NC_091432.1, read on the forward strand.
GGCAGAAATGGGAAATCAGGAGGGTAATGTCCAGAAAGGTCCTGAACTTCTCTAAAGAAGTGGGAAGTTCTCTTCTAATCTTAAATAGGGTCAGCTCTCTGAGATGAGGGCACTTTGAAGGACAGGTAGGGGCTGACTAAATAGATAAAAAGTATCCCTGGGGTGCTGATTTATGTAGGAATAACAAAGATATCTTGCTTATCCCCCAACTTTGGAAAAATGGAGAGGCAGAAGACTAGACATTTTCTCCGGCGCCGCGGCTCACTAGGCTAATCCTCCGCCTAGCGGCGCCGGCACACCGGGTTCTAGTCCCGGTTGGGGCGCCGGATTCTGTCCCGGTTGCCCCTCTTCCAGGCCAGCTCTCTGCTGTGGCCCGGGAGTGCAGTGGAGGATGGCCCAAGTGCTTGGGCCCTGCACCCCATTGGAGACCAGGAGAAGCACCTGGCTCCTGGCTCCTGCCATCGGATCAGCGCGGTGCGCCGGCCGCAGCGTGCTGGCCGCGGCGGCCATTGGAGGGTGAACCAATGGCAAAGGAAGACCTTTCTCTCTCTCTCTCACTGTCCACTCTGCCTGTCAAAAAAAAAAAAAAAAAAAAAGACTAGACATTTTTACTAACTGGAACCATAGCCTCCTACTCCACAAAGGATTCCTCTGAAATGCTGGATGCCCATTAGAGAAATTTCCTTCAGTCACTTACTTTGAAATCTTGTACAATCTGGCTTTTGCGTTTGACAATTAAAACAGCTCTCCTTAGTATTATCAATAAATCCTTAATGAAACCAGTGTATTTTTCTTAGCTTAATCTGTCCTGGCCTAATGCCAGCATTGTGCTGCAGTGGGTTAAGCCACTGCTTCAGTGTCCATTTGAGTCTTTTTTTTTTTTTTTTTAAAGTCAGAGTTACACAAAAAAGAGGCAGAGATAGACAGAGACAGAGAGAGGTCTGCCATTCACTGGTTCACTCCCCAAATGACTGCAACAGCCAGAGCTGAGCTGATCTGAAGCCAGGAGCCAGGAGCTTCTGGGCCTCCACACAGGGGCCCAAAGCACTTGGGCCATCTTCTACTGCCTTTCCAGGCCATAGCAGAGAGCTGGATGGGAAGAGGAGCAGCCAGGACTCGAACTGGCACTGGCTTCACCCCCATACCACAGTGCCAGCCCTTCCATTTGTCTTGGCTGCTCAGCTTCTCATCCAGTTTCCTGCTAATGGGCCAGAGAAGGCAGTGGAAGATGGCCCAAGTGCTTGTGCTCTTAGACCTGGATGGTGTTCCCCGCTCCTGGCTTCAGCCTGGCTCAGACCTGGTTATTGCTGCCCTCTGGTGAGTGAACCAGTTGGATGCATGATCCCTACCCTCCTCAACCCTGCTGCATTTCAAATAAATAAATCTTAAAAAAACTAACTTCTTTTACTTTATGCGACAATTCATGTTTTTCTTTATTTTTACTATGGATTAAAATTTTTCAATAATGCCAATATAAAAAAGTCTTACACCGGGGCCAGTGCCGTGGCTCACTTGTGTAATCCTCCCGCCTGCAGCATGCGCCGGCATCCCACATGGGCACCGGCTTCTAGTCCCGGTTGCTCCTCTTCCAGTCTAGTTCTCTGCTGTGGCCTGGGAGGGCAGTGGAGGATGGCCCGAGTGCTTGGGCCCCTGCACCCGCATGGGAGACCAGGAAGAAGCACCTGGCTCCTGGCTTCGCATTGGCGCAGTGCCGGCCGTGGCGGCCATTTGAGGAGTGAACCAAGGGAAGGAAGACCTCTCTCTCTCTCTCTCTCTCTCTCTAACTCCGTCAAATAATAATAAAAAAAAGTCTTACACCTACCTTCTATAAAGTACACAGAATTAACAACTCAAATTTATTTTCCAAATTAAAAATACTTTTATAAACTTTTAAAATTATATTGTTTTGTGCCTTTTTTTCATCACCTACATCTTAAAATTCTTTCCATGCTGATTAATGCATAGATCTGCATTTCTACTAGTATAATTTGTATTGTGTAAGTGTGGTATAATTTATTTAGCCATTATATTACTTATGACTATTATCAAATATTGTAGTGAGTGAATGAGCAAGTTATTTTGAAGATTTTACAACCAGATAGTATCTGGCTCATAGATATTGTATATTCAAAATTTTGACAGGTTTAGGGTTGTTTGGCTTCTGCCACCTTCATAGTTAAGAAGCACATTACTCTTCTTTATGCTTTGTTCATGGTGCCTTTTGTTGGGACCAAACTATTATGGGACATTCTCTTAACACTGCTAGTGTAAGGGCTTAAAAATAATTCACTTCTGATTTTTGAAATTTCCTTCGAACATGTACCCTTTTTGTAAATTTTTTTTTCTGTCAATTTGCTAATAGTATCTACTTATTGCTCTTTTCAAATATTAGCTATTATGATCAATTTTGGTTTTATTAACTTTTGCTTTTATTTTTAAATCCTTTTACATTTATTTTGGGACATTTTGGTTTTTGTACTTTCTGATTCTTCCTGTCATTCTTTTAGTTTATTCACTCCATATAACACAGCAAAGAAAATTTAAAGCCTTTACCATTCTTAATTGTGACTACAAGCACTGTACTACTTTGGAATCAGTCATAGTGGCTTCCAACTCCCCAACCCCTACTTGGGTGATCTTGGTCAAACCTGAGTTGTTTCTTTATCTGTAAAAATAAGAATACAGATTAAGTTCAAAACTATAAATCATTAAACATACAAACTTGCTCACCTTAATAATAAGTCTGAAAGACAAAAAAGCCTCAGGTGCCCTATTTCTGAAAATGAGATTGGGATGACTAATCACAACTTTTGACAGTTGAAAACTTATTTACATCTGTCTGACAATACATCAATCCACCCACTCAACCACATGACAGTTACTAATTCCTTCCCTTTGAGAGAATATTCGAGAAGTTAGAAATGCCAGGATCAATAAAATACAGTCCCTCCCACTCAGAAGCTCAATCTGCGAGAGGAATGAGAATCGACTGTTAACTAGGTAATTACTATAAAGTGTGATAAATGATCTAATAAAGGCTGTGGGAATTCAAACTTTGAGGAGCATGTGCAGAAGAATCAAATACCTACCTTGGAATCCTAATTCAGGTATTTACTACTCACTAGCTGTGTATCTTCAGGAAATTGTATCAATTTTTCTGTCTGTAGAAAGGAAGAGAAATGCCTATTCTGGCAAGTTATAAAAGGTTAAAAAAAAAAAAAAAAACTAAACAGCATTTAGGACAGCGCCAGATTGAGCACAGGAACTAAATAAATACAGTTATTATAAAAGGCTATGGGAGTTAAAGTCAATTTTCTGTACCTCATGAGAAGTAGATCAGGGGAATTTTCCAAATGTGTTCATGGAATCAAACTGAGGGGAAGGCTGGGTAGCTTCCTGGCAGGAAAAACAGCATACGCTAGGCACAGACTATGTTTCAAGGATCCCAGCATATCTTTCCTGAGGGAGAAAGAAGTGTGGTCAGGAAATAAGCGTAAAAACCTGATGAGCAGGAAGTCAAGGTGGGTGATGGCTCTGGAGGGCAGAGAATTCTGATTTCTGTATTCTCAGTTGTTAGCATAAAACCTGACCCATGTTTGCTGCAAACAGTGAATGGAACAATACATGTTAAGTAAAGGAGTCAGAAGGAAAGATTTGGACTAAGCTGAAACGTAGACCTTGCACGTTAAAGACCTGAAATCAGGAGACCGGGAGCGATCTGGACTCATACTGACTTTACAACTTACCTGCTGTTTGGCCTTGGAAAATTACTGCTATCTTCAGTCTCCTCACCTGTGAAATGGGGATAACACCTAAGCAGCGATTATCAAACAGCTTGGTAATATAAGTACTCAATAATGACAGCGGCTGCAACTGCTAACTTCCCCGGTGGTCTTCCCATTCTCGTGGAAGGACAGGGCAGGAACAGATTTTCTTCCAACCAGCGCGGAAGCATATCAGGTTTGCCAAGGACGAAAAGGCCCCGCCCGGCGCGCGCCGCACAGATCACCTATGCACACTGCAGTCGTGTGGCTCACTTGGGTCGCTGAAGGATGGAGGGCGCGATCGATGACAGTCCGGTCCACAGGCAGGCCTAGACAGGCTCGTGCGAACCGAAGCAGAAACTCACCGAAAACCAGGCCGCACTAGCACCCGACTCCTCCAGAGGCAAAGCCTTGGGGGGAGGGAAAAAAAAAAAAAAAAAAGTGAAAGGAAGCCGGAAGTGACGTGAAGCTGTGAGGACCTGGAAATGACAGCAGCACGCCGGAAGTTTACTCGTTTCCCAGGCGACGGCTCCAGGCAGCCGGAGTCGGGACGCTGGAAAGCGACCCGGAGGAGAGGGTACCCGCCGACGGCGGCCGCCGCGACAGCGATTCGCGGGGAGCAGTGTGCGAAGATGGCGGCCGCCGCACTAGCCACCAGGTTTGGAAGATAAATCGTCCCCAGGGCCGTCGCGGCGCCGAGTCTCAAGAAAGACTTAGAGAAGACCAGGGCTCCCGCAGCGACAGCGGGGAAAGAAAACGCGAAGACAAGGACTGCCGCTCCCGGGGCTCCACGGGGAGAGTAAGTGAGGACGTGGGCTTCTCCCGCAGGGACTCGAGAAGGGTGAGCGAAGACCTAGGCCACCGCCGCAGTGTCTCTCGCGAGAGAGTGCGGGGAGATGGCCTCCGCCGTCCCAGCAGCTCGCGGGAGAGAGTGAGGGGAGACCGGGGCTTCCGCAGCAGCGACGTGAATTTTAGTGAACCTGGCGGCCACCAAAGTAGCGACTCCGGGGAAACAGTCAGAGAAGATCGCGGCCCCCGTCCAGTTGGTGGCTGGGAGAGAATCGGTGAAGTCCGGAGTTCCCGGACCGGCGACTCCCGGCAGAAAGTCAGTGAGCACCGCACCCGCAGCCTCAGCGGCTCCTGGGAGGGAGGCAGTGTCGACGGCAGCCACAGCCTCAGTAGCTCTTGGGATGGAGTAAGTGAAGACCGCGGCTACGCGGCCAGCGACTCCTCCGGGGTGACCGTCAGCGAGGACGCCAGCCGCCGCCTCAGTGGCTTCTGGGAGAGAGAAAGTGAGGACGAAGGCTCCCGCACCAGGGGCTCTTGGGAGAGAACAGGGGAAGACGGCGGCGCCCGCGCTAGCGATTCCGAAGGGGACGGCCGCTCGCAGCGCAGTGCGTCGTGGGTGAGAGCCAGTGAGGACCGCCGCAGCAGCAGGGGCCTGGACTCCACCCCGCCCCAGAGTCCGAGGAGTTGCACCATGCCCACGGCGGCCAGCTCAGGCCCTTCTGCTTCTGCTTCTGCGCGGGAGACTGCAGGCTCCTGTGAGTCGGACCGTTGTGTTGCCCTGGTCTGTGTCGCACTCCTTCTCTGACTTCGGCCCCATCAGCCACGGTCCTGTCTGGCACACCGTGTTCTCAGCTGTCGCTCCTCCCTTTCCTCCCCTGTATTTGTTTTCAGTGTGTCCCGGAGCTGCACACCAGTCCTCTATCCTCCGTGAGCTCAGCTTTCCCCCTCTTTTCATCCGCACCATTCCTCTGAGGCTGCTGCTTTTTTTTTTTTCCAGTGAAGAGAAGTTTAATATGTATTCAAAATCAAATATGTAACATTGAAACACTCGACTGCACATGTACTGTATAAATATGAAGACAGGGAACAGAGTGTAGGCATTCATAACATACAGACTTTATTGCATTTTCCAACTTCATTAGAATGCTAGTGATCATGAAGAATAAGGCAGCGTACTGAGAATTAAAACTATGATTGATGATTCAGGCAAAGGAGAAAGTAGTAGCATATGCATTTGTAATTTTGTTTAAGGAATTTAGAGGACTATGAGGAACAAAGCAATCCATCAGAGCAGCCAACAGAAAGATGAAATTTGACCCAATAGCAGATATTCCTCCTCCTATATGAATTTGGATACATAAATTCTCCCCACTGAAACTTATATCTACCACTTGAAAATAGATGGAGAATTTAAAAATCGATTGAAATAGTACAGAAATAATATTTCTCAAGCTACAATTTGGAAACTGTTTTAAAGACATAAATGGTAAGGAATTAAGACAATGATGCTTTCTATCACTGGCTACTAGAACAGAAACCAGCACAATTAGAATGAATAAAAACAAACAGTATCAATAGGCAAAAGAGGAATGGCATTTAGTGAATTGTATATGCATGGAAAAGACCTATATATGTAAATATATCTAAATTATTGATATTGTCCTATGACATTTCCCTATATTCCCTGCCAGTACATTTGCACACACCATCCCCTAAGTTCCATAGTCTTTTCTTAAAGCTCTACTAGTTGCCTTTCACACTGCAGATGGATGTGCTTTCCACATGGAACAATCCCCTTCCTAGCGCATTAGGTAGTATGGTCCTTTTAGTCATTCTTACGGCATTATGCACATTATGTACAAATGTGCATTATGGCACTTGTCAGAGTTTTAACAGTGTCTGCTCATGATTGCATTCACACACTCAGAAACTATTACATAAGAGATTCCTAATAAAAGTTTAATAAATCAATGAGTAAATAAATGGTATGCTAGAAAGTGCTTCTGTTGTATCTCTTGCAAAGAAATTGTAAGACATCAGCTTTGTATAAAATGCCATGGGGATCATGTTGGGTTTATTTTTTTCCCCTCAAAGAAGCCTTTTATTTAATGAGTACAAATTTCATTAAGTCCAACTTTAAGAATATAGTGATTCTTCCCACTATACCGGCTCTCCTACCCATACTCCCATCCAACCACTTCCTCCCTCTTCCGTTCCCAGTTCGATTCTCCATTAAGATTCATTTTCAATTAACTTTGTACACAGAAGACCAACTCTATACTAAGTAAAGATTTCAACAGTTTGCGCACACATACACATACACACACACAACTGTTTGAGAACAAGTTTTACAGTTAATTCTCATAATACAATTCATTGAGGACAGAAGTCCTGCATGGGAAGTAAGTACACAGTGACTCCTACTGTTACTTAAAAATTAACACTCTTATGTATGACATCAGTGATAACCCGAGGTTCTTGACATGAGCTGCCAAGGCTATGAAAGCCTTTTGAATCCACAAACTCCATCAATATTTAGACAAGGCCATAAGCAAAGTGGAAGTTCTCTGCTCCCTTCAGAGAAAAGTACATCCTTCTTTGATGGTGCCTTCTTTTTTTTTTTTTCTCTATTTTTTTATTTTTTTGACAGGCAGAGTGGATAGTGAGAGAGAGAGACAGAGAGAGGTCTTCCTTTTGCCGTTGGTTCACCCTCCAATGGCCGCCGCGGCCGGTGCACTGTGGCCAGCGCACCGCGCTGATCCGATGGCAGGAGCCAGGTACTTCTCCTGGTCTCCCATGGGGTGCAGGGCCCAAGCACTTGGGCCATCCTCCACTGCACTCCCTGGCCACAGCAGAGAGCTGGCCTGGAAGAGTGCCAACCGGGAAAGAATCTGGCGCCCTGACCGGGACTAGAACCTGGTGTGCTGGCGCCGCAAGGCGGAGGATTAGCCTAGTGAGCCGCGGTGCTGGCCAATGGTGCCTTCTTTATACACTGGATTCTCTTTTACAGAGATCCATCATGTAGGACATTTTTTGTCACAGTGTCTTGGCTTTCAGTGCCTGAAATGTTCTCATGGGCTTTTCAGCCAGACCAGAATGCCTGAAAGGGCTAATTCTGAGGTCAGAGTGCTATTTATTTATTTATTATTAAAGATTTATTTATTTATTTGAAAGGCATAGTTACAGAGAGGTAGAGGCAGAGAGAGAGAAAAAGAGAGAGGTCTTCCATTCGCTGGTTCACTCTCCAATTGGCTGCAACGGCCAGAGCTGCGCTGATCCGAAGCCAGAAGCCAGGAACCAGGAGCATCTTCTGGGTCTCCCATGTGGATGCAGGGGCCCAAGGATTTGTGTCATCTTCTAATACTTTCCCAGGCCATAGCAGAGAGCTGGATCAGAAGTAGAACAGCCAGGATGCTAACTGGCGCCCATATAGGATGCTGGCACTGCAGGCGGCTACCTACTATGCCACAGTGCCGGCCCCCAGAGTGCTATTCAAAGTGATCATCATTCTATGAGTCTGCCATGTGGACTGCTTCCCATGTTGGCATGTTCTCTCCTTTTTAATTCTATCTATTATTATTGCCAGATACTTGATCTTATTTATATGAGCCCTTTAACACTTAATCCTATCTTTATCATCATATTAACAGTTAATATGGTCACTTTAACACTTAAAATGGCATTTTTACCATCCAGCTTAATGGGATTTGGGGTCCTATGGGAAGTTTTTAAACTGTACCCTTAGAAGTCCATAGGAATGTATGCAGAACTATACAGCTTTAAAGTTACAAACTTCTCCTCCCTCTCTTATTCCCACTCTTATTTTTTACTGAGATATTTTCAATTGATTTTACTACACTTGATTTTAGCCAAAAGGCTGAGACGCGATCAATTGATTTTATACACACAGATTAACTATATTAAGTAAAGAGTTCAACAAATAGTATGAAGGAAAAAAAAAAACTTCCTCAACTATTCAAGTCATTGCTTTTTGATGTGTTAATTTCACTTCTACAGATTTCCTTTTGGGTGCTCTATTAGTTATCACAGATCATGGAGAACATATGGTATTTGTCCCTTTGGGACTGGCTTATTTTAGTAAGTATGATGTTTTCCATCATCCATTTTGTTGCAAATGACCAGATTTTATTTATTTATTTATTTTTTTACTACTGTGTAGTATTCTACAGAGTACATATCCCATAATTTCTTTATCCAGTCTTCAGTTGACAGGCATTTCAGTTGACTCCATGCTTAGCTATTGTGAATTGAGCTGCAATAAGTATGGGGGTGCAGATAACTTTTATTTGCTGATTTCATTTCCCTTGGGTAAATTCCCAGGAGTGGGATGGCTGGGTAATATGGTAGGTCTACATTCAGATTTCTGAGTATCTCCAAACTATCTTCCATAGTGGCTTTACCAGTTTACATTCCTACCAGCAGTAAATTAGGGTGCCTTTTCCCCCCACATCCTCACTAGCATAGCATTTATTGTTTGTTGACTTCTGTATGAAAGCCATTCTAACTGGAGTGAGGTAAAACCTCATTGTGGTTTTGATTTGCATTTCCCTGATGGCTAGTGATCCTGAACATTTTTTCTTGTGTCTATTGGCCATTTGTTCTTTTGAAAAATGTCTGTTTAAGTCCTTTGCCTATTTCTTCACTGGTTTGTTTGTTTTGCTGTAGTGGAGTTTCTTGATCTTTTTATATATTCTGGTTATTAATCCTTTATCACTTGGATAGTTTGCAAATAATTTCTCCTACTCTGTCAGTTACTTCTTCACCTTCCTGAGCATTATTTTTGCAGTACAGAAGCTTCTCAATTTTATGGAATCCCATGTGTTAATTTTGGCTTTGATTGCCAGTGCCTCTGGGGTCTTTTCCAAGAACTCTTTGCCTGTGCCAATATCTTGCAAGGTTTCCCCAATGTTTTCTAATAATTTGATGGTATCAGATTGTAGAATAAGGTCTTTAATCCATTTTGAATGGATTTTTGTGTAAGGTATAAAGTAGGGGCCCTGCTTCATACATCTGCTTGTGGAAATCCAGTTTTCTCAGCACCATTTGTTGAAGAGACTGTCCTTATTCCAGGGATTGGTTTTAACTGGTTGGTCAAACATAAGTTGGTTGTAGATGCTTGGTATGATTTCTGGTGTTTCTATTCTGTTACATTGGTCTGTGCATCTGTTTTTGTACCAGAACAGGCAGGCTGTTTTGATTATAACTGCCCTGTAGAATATCTTGAAATCTGGTATTGTGATGCCTCTGGCTTTGTTTTTGTTGTATAAGATTGCTTTAGCTATTCGAGGTCTCCCATGTTTTGATATGTATTTCCTATAGAATTCCATATGTATTTCTGCATCATTTTTTCTAGATTGTAGAAGAATGTCTTTGGTATTTCAATTGGTATTACATTGAATCTGTAAATTGCTTTCAGAAGAATGGACATTTTGATGATATTGTTTCTTCCAATTCATGAACATGGAAGACTTTTCCATTTTTGGTGTCTTCTATTTCTTTCTTTAATGTTTTGTAATTCTCATTGTAGAGATCTTTGACATACTTGGTTAAATTTATTCCAAGGTATTTGATTTATTTGTAGCTGTTGTGGATGGGATTGATGTTAGAAGTTCTTTCTCAGCTGTTGCATTGTCTGTGTATATAAAGTCTGTTGATTTTTGTGCATTGATTTTGTATCCTGGTATTTTACCAAACTCTTCTATAAGTTCCAGTAATCTCTTGGTGGAGTCTTTTTGATCCCCTATATATAGAATCATGTCATCTGCAAATAGTGGTAGTTTGACTTCCTCCTTCCCAATTTGTATCCCTTTGATTTCTTTTTCTTGCCTAACGGCTCTGGTTAAATCTTCCAGGACTATATTGAATAGCAGTGGTGAGAGTGGACATCCTTGTCTGGTGCCGGATCTCAGTGGGGATGCTTCTAACTTTTCCCGATTAAATAGGACACTGGTGGTGCGTTTGTCATAAATTGCTTTGATTGTGTTGAGCAATGTTCCTTCTATACCCAATTTGCTTAGAGTTTTCATCATGAAAGCGTGTTGTATTTTATCAAATGCTTTCTTTGCATCTGTTGAGAGAATCATGGTTTTTGTTCTTCAGTTTGTTAATGTGATGTATTACATTGATTGGTTTGTGAATGTTGAGCCATCCTTGCATACCAGGGATAAATCCCTCTTGGTCTGGTTGAATGATTTTTCTGATGTGTTGTTGGATGTGATTGGCTAGAACTTTGTTGAGGATTTTTGTGTCTTATGTTCATCAGGTAAATTGAACTGTAATCTTTTTTTGGGTTTCAAAATTTAGATTATACTGGCTTCATACAAAGAATTTGGGAAGATTCACTCCTTTTCATTTGTTTTGAATAACTTTAGAAAAATTAGAGTTAGTTCTTCTTTAAATGTCTTAGAAATCAACAGTGAAACCATCCGGTCCTGGGCTTTGTTGGGAGGATCTTTATTATTGATTCAATTTCCATCTTGGTAATGGGTCTGTTTAGGTTTTCTGTGTCTCCGTAGCTCAATTTAGGTAGGTTGTGTGTGTCCAGGAATCTATCCATTTCTTCTAGGTTTCCCAATTTGTTGTCATACAGCTTTTTGTGGTAATTTCTGATGATTCTTTTTATTTTGTTAGTGTCTATTGTTACATTTACTTTTCCAACTCTAATTTTATTGATTTGGGTTTTCTCTCCTTTTTTGGTTAGTCAGGCCAATGGTCTGTCTAAAAAACTAGCTCATTGTTTTGCTGATCTTTTGTATTGTTTTTTTTTGTTTCAATTTTGTTGATTTCTTCTCTAATTTTAATTATTTCTTTTCTCCTACTAGTTTTGATTTTGGTTTACTGTTGTTTTTCTAGATCCTTGAGATGCATTGGTAGCTCATTTGTTTAGTGCCTTTCCTATTTCTTGACATAGACACCAATTGCTACAAACTTTCTTCTTATCACTGATTTTGCTGTATCCCATAAGTTTTGATCTGTTATATTGTCATCTTCATTTGTTTCCAGAAAGTTTTTTTATTTCTCTTCTTATTTCTTCTATGACCTACTGTTCATGGAAGGAATCTTTTCTTTATGTTTTACTGTGGAGAGTTTGACTACAATGTGTTGTGGTGAAGATCTTTTCTGGTCATGTTAGGAGTTCTTTGTGCTTCCTGTACTTGGATGTCCCTTTCTTTCTCCACATTAGGGAAATTTTCTTTTATTATTTCACTAAAAAGGCCTTCTAATCTTTTCTCTCTTTCCATGGCTTCAGGAAAGCCTAGAACCCATATGTTGGGTCATTTGATAGTATCATATAGATTCCCCAACAGTGTTTTTTAGTTTTCTAATTTCTTCTTCTTGTGTTTGGTCTGACTGTATAATTTCCCATGTTTTGTCTTCTAAGTTGGGTGTTCTTTCTTCTGTTTCACTGTTTCTGTTGTTAAGGCTTTCCACTTCATTCTTTATGTGTTCTATTCAATTCTTTATTTCTAAGATTTCATTTTGATTTCCTTTAAGATTTATTTTGTGGGAGAAATTTTCTTTCATGTCATGGATTTCATTAGTTCGTGCCTTTGCTTCTGATTACTTCTAAGTAATCCTATGATCAATTATTTGAATTCCATTTTTGGCATTTCTTCAATCTCATCATTTCACAATCTGGTATTGAAGTATTGTATGCTTTTGGGGGCATCATGTTGTCTTCCTTAATCTTTCTAGAGTTGGCACATTTGTTATTCAGTATTTGTGGAGATACTCGTTGGTTTCTTCTTTGTTTTTTTTCACTGTGGTGGCTTTTATTTGACTGTGCCTGAGAGGATTTGTGGAGTGTCTTCTTTCAGGGAATACCTAGAGGTGTGTGGTAGGTGTGGCCAATGTGCTCTGTTGTGCTCCAGGATGAAGAATGTGTCTGAGGTGACACACACAGCTTTGGCATTAAAATCTCCTCTCTCTCTAATCAGAGGAGAGCTTTGTTCTTGTTTGTTGGCACAGACTTACTGAGCTCCTCTCCCCAAGGGAAACCAGTGCCTAGGCGCTAGCCCCAGTGGGCATATTATTTGTCCACTCTGCCACAAGGAGCACACAAGGACTGTGCAGTCCTCAGTATAATCTCAGAAGATTCCCCAGCAATGTCCTTCACCAGATAACCAGGGAGCACTGATCATGTAGAGCCTCTCAAGGTAACTACCCAAAGTCCCAGTCACACCCTGAGTCCTCCCACACAGTCATGAGCACCTAGCCTCCTATCTGTTCTCCCCACCAGATTCAGGAGTCTCCACTTGGTGGTTGCTGGGCCTGCACACGAGCTGGCGTAGCAGTTACATATGTCCAAAATGGCGCCTGCTGTCTATCAGCTTTTACAGGATGCCCTTGTACGGTGATCAGGGAGAGAGAAAATGTGCTCCCCCTTTGTTTTTCCTCCTCTCGTTTGGCAGGTACACTATCCCCCATGGGCTCCAAGCCAGATTCTCTCTAGGCTTTTCCTGCAGCTTTTTCACCAGTGGTTTGGGCTGCTGCAGTCTGGTCTCACCTTACTCTCCAGCACTGGTGTGGAGGCTCTTGACTGCTGGAGTCCTGAGTTTTATGTTTTCTCGCCTGCCACTGTGTCCCTCCAGCTTGCATAGAGTTTCCTCTTCCCTCTCTGAGGCTTCTTAACCTGATTGATCTTTTAAGTTCTGTTTTGTCTTCTTTGTAGCATTTGACCCTGTGGTAATGACAGGAAGTCTTCTTTTTCTTTGTTGACTTGTCTTTCATCCTTTCCTTAAATGTTGCTTTTCCCCTGTGATGGTGCCATTCCCAGATCTATGTTATTCATTTTACCATCCATTAAATATTTATTGATTGCCTACTGTGTGCTGTCTTAAGGACTTATCAGTAAAGAGGACAGGTATATTACCTTCTGGTGGGGAAGATAAGTACTGAAGAAATAATGAATGATGTGATGAGTGTTATAAAAAGATAGTAGACTTCCATTGTTCCAGCACGGGCTGAGGATGGGTCAGGAAAACTTTCTGGGTTGGGTGTGTAGCCTATTGGTTCATGTTTCGGTTATGATACCTACATTCCACATCGGAATACCTGGATTAGATACTCCGCTCTGGCTCCTGACTCCATTTTCCTGCTAATGCAGACCCTGGCAACAGTGGTGGCTTAATTGATTGGGTTCTTACCACCATGTGGGAGACCTGGATTGAGTTCCTGGCTCCTGGCTTCCCTGCAGAGGGAACATTTGGGGAATAAACCAGCAAATCAGAGTGCTCACTGTCTGCCTGTCAAACAAATAAGTGAGTAACAATAATAAGGGAAAAAAAGCTTTCTAATTCTGAGGTGTACCCAACACTGAGATATGAATTCCACATGTCTTCTGGCCTGCAGAGTTGTACATACAACTTCCTCCACTTCCCAATCTGCCTTGGGCCCTTTAAGATCAGTGTGTCTAAAATGTAATTTTGTATCTGTTAATGTTGAGTGAGGGAGAGGTGGATGAATGAATGCCTTGGATGGAATGTGATGAGAAAAAAGGCCATAAATTATATGGAGCCAAATTATGAGAAGGCATAGACTGTCATACTGGAAGTATGTATAGACTTTGTTCACTGTGCTGGCAATGTTCAACCAGTAGAAATTTAGAGTAGGAACATGAAAGCATCAGGAAGGATAGTGTCCATTTGTATAGAGTGGATTGTGCATCATTTGTAGTTCTTGCTATACTAAAGGAGAAATCTAAGGTCTGAACTTTGGTATTAACATCATTAAGCCGGCGCCGCGGCTCACTAGGCTAATCCTCCACCTTGCGGCGCCAGCACACCAGGTTCTAGTCCTGGTCGGGGCGCCGGATTCTTTCCCGGTTGCCCTTCTTCCAGGCCAGCTCTCTGCTGTGGCCAGGGAGTGCAGTGGAGGATGGCCCAAGTGCTTGGGCCCTGCACCCCATGGGAGACCAGGAGAAGTACCTGGCTCCTGCCATCGGATCAGCGCGGTGCGCTGGCCGCAGTGCGCTGGCTGTGGCGGCCATTGGAGGGTGAACCAACAGCAAAAGGAAGATCTTTCTCTCTGTCTCTCTCACTGTCTACTCTGCCTGTCAAAAAAAAAAAAAAAAAAAAAAAAGAAAAAAATCATTAAATATTTATTGTTTGTGTGAACTCATGCATGTGGGCCTCTTTTGTGAGCCTTATTTGCTTCCTTTCCCATATGCATAAATCCTTTTAATTTTTAAAGGAATTTATTAATGCATTAGATTCTCAGGGTTACAGTAAATGCATAATAATTACTACAACACAGTTCTCATATTAATGTGATATTAATATGAAGAGAACAGATTCAATGTAGTTCATAGATACAAATTAAGAATACAATAATATACCCTTCTTTCTACATAGAACTTAATTGTTCTTCAAGGTCTTACTCAAATATTTCCTTCTCTGTGACATCTTCTTAATTTTACTTATACCTATACTCTCTGTTAGGTTTCTTTTTTAAGATTTATTTATTTATTTGAAAGGCAGAGTTCCAGAGAGAGAAGCAGAGACAGGGAGAGAGAGATCTTCCATCTGCTGGTTACTCCCAAATGGCCAGTGCTGGGTCAGGCTTTAGCCAGGAGCCAGGAGTTTCCTCTGGGTCTCCCATTTAGGTGGCAGGGGCCCAGGAACTTGAGCCATCTTCCACTGCTTCCCAGGCCGGGACTCGAACTGGCAAACACATGGTATGTCAGGACTGCTGCCCATGGCTTAGCCCACTGTGCCACAGTGCCGGCCCCTGCTGTCAGGTTTCTATTTTCATTGTATTTATCTAAATAGATTTATGATGTTAGGGCAAGGAAAATGTATTAAATCCATGTTTATTCTTTACTGTGTTTTCATAATGCCTGGTATATGATAGATACTAAGAGAGGAGCGTGTTGCTAAGGGTTGGTGTAAGATATGATCTCAGTGTTAGAAATGCTTTTTAACCCTTAAGAAATTAGTGTTTGGGCCGGTGTTGTGGCATAGTAGGTTAAGCCTCTGCCTGCAGCACCAGCATTCCATATGGGTACTGGTTTGTGTCCTGGCTGCTCTACTTCTGATCCTGTGCCCTGCTGATGGCCTGGGAAAATAGTGGAAGATGGCCCAAGTGCTTGGGCCCCAGCACCCATGTGGGAGACCCAGAAGTTCCTGGCTCCTGGCTCTGGCCTGGCCCAGCTCTGGCTGTTGCAGCCATTTGGGGAGTGAACCAGCATATGGAAGACCTCTCTCTGTGTCTCTCCCTCTCTCTGTCTGTGACTCTGCCTGTCAACTAAATGAATAAATCTTAAAAAAAATCAGTATTCTGATAATGGAGGGGACAGCCACACAGACAGTACAAAGTTACCAGAAGTGTTGTAAGTTGTTTTCAAAACAAATTGAGGTCAAGAATCATGCCTTTTTGTTTTATTTAGGGAATATTTCAGTTAAATAATTTTTTCCTTTCTCTAATAATTGGTTGTGCTTATATACCTTTATTGACTCTGGTTCACAATGCAGTTTGCCTGACAGCACCAAGAATACTTGGTGCTTGGAATATTAGATTATAAAATATAAAACACTAGAGTGTATGAACTAAAATTTGTGATCTGCCATTCTTAGTTTAGGATATAGTAGATAGATAAGAAAAATATTGATTAAAATGTGCATTTATGAGTTGAGGCTCTGGTAAAGTCTTTTCCATTGAGGATTAGGCATTTATTATGGGGAATGCACTGGGCATATTTCAAAAGGGTTACTTTTCCCTTTCAGCCTAGCAAAGACATGGTAATTTTTCTTTGGTTTCTGAAGGTAAAATCTTTGAAAGTGTAGGGGCTACAGAAGACTGGCCATAAGGAATTTCTCATCATAGGCTAGTACATTCTCAGCTCTGAGCAAATATTCAAAATTACCATATAAGTGCTGTTACTAGTTTTTGGCTCCAGCAACTTCTATAACCAGATGAGCTGAACTCAACTATTTTTGTCTGTATTTGAGGTGGCAGTTTGCCCTAAGACCTCAATTCTCTGGTGAGTGCAGAAGGAGTTGTTGATTTTTTGTTTCTGCACTGTTTTTCATGGAAGCGTAGAGTGTCAGTCTACATGACAAAACAGAAACCAGATGTCTGATTAAGATATTAATCACAAACATCTTTGTAGTAAATTATTTGGGAACATAACAGGATTTTGTGCTTGCTGTTGAATTATTGTTTTAGTCTCTTTCTTCCTCTCTTGTGCTTTTTTTTTTTACAGTTCAGTAATATATTTTAAGTAATTTGATTTTTTAACAGCTGCCAAGAAGAAGGTGCATTTTGGTAGTATACATGATGCAGTACGAGCTGGAGATGTGAAGCAGCTTTCAGAAATAGTGGAACGTGGAGCCAGCATTAATGAAGTTGATGTTCTCCATAAATTTACCCCTTTACATTGGGCAGCACATTCTGGAAGTTTGGAGGTAAGAAGCTATACACAGAGGCCGGTGTTGTGGCGCATTGGGTTAATGCCCTGGCCTGAAGCGCCGACATCCCTTATGGGCGCTGGTTTGAGACCCGGCTGCTCCACTTCCGACCCAGCTCTCTGCTTTGGCCTGGGAAAGCAGTACAAGATGGCCCAAGTCCTTGGGCCCCTGCACCCACTTGGGAGACCAGGAAGAAGCTCCTGGCTCCTGCCTTCGGTTCGGCACAATTCCAGCCATTGCGGCCAATTGGGGAGTGAACCATCGGATGGAAGACCTCTCTCCCTCTGCCTCGCCTCTCTTGTGTAACTCTGACTTTCAAATAAACAAATCTTTAAAAAACAAAAAGAAGCTATACGTATTATGAAACTGAGGCAAATTGACAGCAATTGTGGCTTTCAAATTTAGTGAACAGAGATGAATCTTATGCTAGATGCTGCAAATATTTTTCTTTTCGATGAATCTATAGTACTTGTGCCTTTTGCGTTATTCAGGCTTTATAGCAAATTATCTCAGAACTTAGTGTCATAAAATAACCATTTGTTTATGTTCATGAGTGAACCAAGAATTTTAATTTCAGGCATAGTTTATCTCTAGGTCGTAATTTCTAGGACTTCAGCTGGCAGATTCAAAAGGTGGAGCGTGAATCTTCTGAACACTTGTTTACTCAGATGGCTGATTGATGCTCACTGAATTGGGCACCTTAATTTCTTTCCATATGGGCCTTTTTGTGCGGTTTCTCCATATGGGCTGGTTTGCACTTCCTCACATTATTATGATGACTAGAGTCCAAAGACAGGCAGAGGTGATAACTTACATAGGATAGCATAATGAATACCTTTTCTAATGTTTTTACAATAGTTGTTACAAATTTTTAGAAAGGAAATTGAATATTATAGATGTATTTAAAGTCTGTGAGCATCCTAGGTGCCGTTTCTCACCTTCAAACTCCAGAGATAAATATTGTATGGACTTTGGAATTGTTTATTCCTGCTATGTTGTATACTGTTATCACATATGATTATGTAATTGTTTTCAATGACATACTTTATATAAATGACATCACATTATGTGTATCATTCTGTAGCTTGCTTTTGATTGTTTCAATTTTTTTGAGTTTTAACCATGTGGTTATATACACGTACTCTTGTTCATTTCTTTTAGTCATTTTAGAGTAGTTTATTCTCAGACTGGTACCAGAAATTATCCATTTTTCTGTTGATGGATATTTAATTGGTTTCAGTTTTTAGCTAGTACAAACAATGCTTAGTGAATATTTTTATTTAGGTCTTTTGGGCTCTGTACAAGGTCAACTGGAATTTTTGATTCAAGGTTTTATGTGAGAAGTCTTTTTTTTTTTTTTTTTAATTGATTTATTTATTTTGAAAGAGTTACAGAGAGGGAGAAACAAAGATTTTTCCATCTGCTGGTTGACTACCCAGATGACAGCAATGGCCAGCAGTTGGCCAGGCTGAAGCCAGGAGCCCTAAGCTTCATCTGGATCTTCCACATGGGTAGCAGGAGTCCAAACACTTGGGCCATCTTCTTCAGCTTTTCCCAGGCCATTAGCAGGGAGCTGGTTTGGAATTGGAGCAGCTAGGACTTGAACTGGTGCCTATATTGAGTGCTGGTGTCTCAGGCAGTGGCTTCACCTTCTATGCCACAACACTGGGAGAAGCTTGTTTTAACTACTGTGTTTCCCAGCCTGTAGGCTGCAAAGTCTATTCACAATACAGTCTCTTTTTCACCTGTGCCACATACACACACACACACAGATTGCTTTCTATGAACACGGTTCTCTGTGTAATTTCTGTTCTGTTGGATCTGTCTACTTCTTGTAACCAAATCTGGTCCACAGAATCTCCCTCTGCCAGTTTGTGAACCTCACAACTGCTAGTTTACACCCATTGTAAATAAGAAATTTTTGCTTAAGCCTTTCAGTGTATCCCTCTCATTTGGGAGAAATGTACTTTGGTGGTTCCTGGGTGAGTATTCTCTGTTGTTTCTGCCCACATCCCTGTTTGATTTGCATTTTGGTAGCTTTTTCATCTGTTTTGTGGTTGGAGGTACAGATGTCTCCTAGTTTCATAAAAGTAATTTTCTCTGTTTTTCCTCTACTATATTCAAATAGGACATCTTGATATTCTATTCATTTCATCTCCTTATGATACCCTTTCAGCCTTTCTGATCACTGCCACTTAGTTTCTTTTGGTTAATTCACCTTTCCATGTTCTTGATATCTCTGCCATCGACCTCTCTTCCCTACCTTATACTCTGTCCAGAAAGTCTTTTAGTCTTCCTTGGCTTTACTACTTCTACATTACTCATTTATTTGCTTTCTCTCCTGATTTCTGAATTATGCATTAAGTGCTTAATCAATAGCTCATGCATGTTTTGTTACTCAAATTCAGTTGGTCTAAAATTAAAGCCATTTTTTAAAAGATTTATTTTATTTATTTGAAAGATAGAGTTACAAGAGAGAGAGGTCTCTCTATCCGCTGGTTAACTCCCCAGATGGCCGCCAATCGACCGGGGAGCTGTTCCGATCTGAAAGCCAGGAGCTTCCTCCAGGTCTCCCCTCACGGGTGCAGGAGCCCAAGG